>NW_019416990.1:80197-140414 GCF_000390285.2 Anoplophora glabripennis | reverse complement strand
CATGAAATTTACATTTTCAGCTTCTTTGCATTTTCCTGCATCTTTTGACACCAATTGCACGTTTCTAGGTTAAGTTAAAAGTTATGCCAAAATTTTACTTATATTTACAAATTTCAACTAAATTTTGATAAATAGATTAATTCTCAGCATGTCTGTCCTTTCACTGTCTTTAGTACAACCTTTTTAACACCTTTCATACAGTCTTTACTCATTTTTCAGATGTAAATGAAAGAAAATTTCAAAGTACTCCGATCCGTCAAGTGATATAAAGTTTGCACAACAATTTGAACTTTGGTTGGAGTTTAAACACAGTTTATGAAGATATGAGGGTCTTTTACACTCTGCACATATGATTTTGCAATCCTAATACACTTTTACAATTAAAAATTTACAAATTCTAACGGAACAACAAATGTCAACATTTATATGATACATAAAGGTTTTCACAGATGCATAGGTTTAATTCCACACATACATTCTGGTTACAGGTATACTATGCTTTGTTTACATTCCAGTTTTATTGCATGAGTCAGTATTACATGTGAAAAAACCTTCGTCATCCGTCGATGACTTGTCAAAATTTCACTATATTATTAAATGTGCTCATGCTAGAACTTATAGTTGATTTAATATTGTAATATGGTTCTTTACGGTTCTTTATAACATAATTGTACTACATAAGTGCATTTAAATAGTTTTATGAATATGAAAATTCACTTTTTGGCATAATTTTGACAGTCGAGACGTTTTATTGTGAACATTTATGAATTACAACATTTTAGCTTATACTATTGATAAATATCTTTCATTTAAATTGATTACAGTAATTCACACTCTGTTTGTGTCTATTTCAAACATATTCAACCTTAATTTTTGTGTTTGTTCGACAATTTTATGTTTTGGTTGCCGAGAAAAGAATCGATATAAAATTTCCAATTTAATAAAACATAACAGTATTTAGCAAATGAGATTAGAATAAGTAGGCTGTAAATATAAATTAGTTGTTGTTTATATATTGTACATAAGCACAAACCGAGTAGGCAATGACCCGGATAAGTGTTAATTAGCATAGGGTAATAAAAGTAGGTACCTGGGGACAAGGATAAAACCGAAAACATTTCCAGGCACGAACCAGAAGTCTTGAAGCCTAGTCCCTGCTCGGTTGTGTCTCGTGTTACCAGCGAAATTAGTAGAATAAAGTTTTCCATGCTACTTAAAGTTTTTCTCCTCACTTGAAGACCAAACCACTATAAGTGAAAATTTTCACTCATAGTTTTCTGTTTCACAAGAATGGTCGAACAGATGCCCTTGTACATAGGCAACTACATTTGACTGAGCTCCTAGGGGTTTTGTAAACGGCTTCGAGAGTCGAGTGAAATTCTAAATACAATCGAAGCTGGAGATACAACTTTTTATTTATTGGCATAAAAAATAAAAAAATATTTATCAGACACAAAGCAATTTGTTCCCAGGTTTCCAATTTCGATAACCAGCAAACCATAATTAGTTCATACTTTAAGCGTGCACTTCTGACTCGCAGTCTAAATAAAGTTGTTTGCCCCTAAGAAACAGTTTTTGATTAAATCCCCGATTTAAAGGGCGAACTCAAAGGAGAACTAATTCGATATCCATTTAAAAGTTTGCCGGCTCAAACCTCCAGTTTGCAATCGAATTCCGGCATAATTCTGGGTCCGGACGGTCATGCAGCGAGAAAAACAATACGGCGGCCGCAGAGCAACAAATCAGCCCCTTTGCAATTAGTAAAGAGAGCAAATACTATAAAACGGCCCGGGATAGGTCTGTATGGTCGCGGCGGACTCAAACAAGTCGGTATTTCATTTCCAACAGTCAGTGTAGCTCGAGCTTTCGTTTAATTTAATGGAATTAAAAGTTTCTGGCAAATTGTTTGATTCGGCACGACAGAGCCAGATGAAATTTAGCCGAATGTTTCATGGGGAATGAGTCGAATTGTCTGCGGTAATTGCAGATGACTTTTTTTAATCGGGCAGGGCGTCGCGAACAAACTTAATATTGTGGATCCTCGGAATAAATTGTCCAAGGAAAAACTGAAAACTAGACACTCCAACGGGTGGCACTAAAAAATTTTTACCTAGCCATTGACAAAAACAACTGATTGTGCGTTCATACATGTTACGGGCTTATTATTTTACTTCATACTACAGTATTGCTTACATTCTATTATGTAAATAATTATATAAGAGTTGAATGACACTGGCTTAAATGTTTTTCAAAAATTGAGCAAAATTAAAACCATTTGTTTCTATCGACTGCTAAACATATGTCATGGCAAGTTGGAACAGCAACTGTGGTTAGTTTAAAAGTCAGTTGCAGAATTAGAAACTAGGAACACTACCTTGGATGTAGATAAGGCTTCTTATTCTTCTAGTGGTTGGTTCTAATCAAGTTCCATAGCACCGCAGCCTTATCAGGCCTATTGTACGTTCCACTACTCAGTCCTATTCAGCAAGTAGTTTTATCCTTCTTACAAAGTCAAAAACCTTTCTTGCCGGCAATTCTCTCAGCTCCTTGGAATGCACTTAGAGTGTTCCCAAAAGCGTCATTCTACAAAACCTGGACACTCGTCCAGGATATGCAGAGGGGTTTCATCTTCAGCTTGTATAGATGTTTCCCAAAGTGAGTGTGTCCCATTATACAGGGTGTTAAAAAAGAGTGTAAAATATTTCAGGAGGTAATAGTATGAACCAAAATAAGCAGAGAAGTCTTATTAAATATGGGTCCGCAAAGTAACGGTTGCGGAGATATGGACCACTATTCGTTTTTTAAACATTTTATTTTATTAGGAATAAACAGACAAAGGAAGCTTTTAACAAACAAAAAACAAAGTTACAGAAGATGTTCAAAGTGCCCTCCGTCCATTTCCAAGCAGGCACGACATCGTCGTCTCAACGATATTCGAACTCTTTCGAAAACACCCTCCTTGGTTTGGATTTCTTGACACTTTTGATTAATCCGTAGCTGCAGCTCTTCCAGGCTATTTACAGGAGTACCATACACTAATGTCTTCAAATATCCCCAAACAAAGAAATCTAGAGGGTTCAGATCGGGCGATCTTGGAGGCCATAAAACAGGTCCGGCCCTTCCTACCGATCTATATGGAAAAGTTTGGTGTAAATGCTCTCTAACGGCCATGGAAAAATGAGCTGGATCACCATCATGTTGGAACCACATTTGTTGCCTCTGATTCAAAGGAATGTCTTCCAAAAACTCATACAGTGTGTTCTGCAGAAAGTTGAGGTAAGCAGCGCCTGTTAATCGGTTTGGTAAAACAACAGGACCTAGAAACCTGTCACCTACAATACCCATCCAAATGTTTAATGAAAAACGTGCCTGATGTCCAGATTCTATTAGAGCATGAGGATTTTCGTCGGCCCAAATATGCGTAGGTATTGTGAAAATTAAACACTCCATTTCTTGTGAACCCGGCCTCATCAGTAAAAAGAATGTTTGCAAGAAAACGAGGGTCTTCAGCATCATGACGTAGAAACCAGCGGCAAAAAACCAAACGTGCTTGATGAGCATTTATTGGATTTAAGGCCTGTACTCGTTGCACATGGTATGGATAAAGCAGTTGCTCGTGAAGGATTCTCCAAACAAGAGGACCACTAATTCCTTCCTCGGCTGATATTCTCCGCACACTCGTACCTTGATTCTGCTCTACCAGTGCTAGAATTTCTTTTTCCTCCTCTAGGAGTGGATACCGACCTTGGTCTTCCGGATAAATGGCACTGTTTGCTCAAGGAACCGGTATCACACAATCTTTGGTGAATTCTTCCAAACATGCGTTGTGAAGGAATCTGGCGATTTGGATAAGCGTCAACATAAAGACGTCGCGCTTCGGTGGCGTTCCCGTTAGTACGATCATACATGAAATGCATGTCTGTTAATTCTGCGTTAGAGTAACCAGCCATAGCGAAAAAAAACTTGTGCACTGAGAACAACTGTCAAATACGTACTGTTTATTTCACTAAACATCAACCAACTATTATAAGAAAATACACAACGTTTTTTAAAAAAGGGGCTAAAAAAACATAAAACATTCCATATCTCCACAACCGTTACTTTGCGGACCCATGTTTATTGAGACTTTTCTGCTTATTTTGGTTCATACTATTACCTCCTTAAATATTTTAATCTTTTTTTAACACCCTGTATGTCTCGTCACTTTCCTGAGCCGAATTTTATTCATGTTCAGCAACTCAGTCGTTCTTACATTAGGTTAGTACTATTTTGTTGTGTTTTTTTTGTTTTCTTCTCATTAATTGCATTCAGAGATTATCAATAACTGATTAATTAAAAAAAAAGAATTGGAATATTTCAACCGGGGCTGTTGCTTAACATTATATTAAATTTTAAATTAATTAAAGGCTTATTCGCGCAAATATACGAAAAATATTAAAACAATAAGTTTTATTGATTTGGAATTGCGGTTTACCGGCAATCGGACCTTTTCTTGCGATCCTTTTTTTGCTAAACCTTTTTGTGGCCGATTCGTGTCAGCGCTTGGACGAAGATAACGTCGTTTTGAATATTCGGCAGCGTGTACGATAACATCACAAATTATATGTGGATTTAGCTGCTTCTGTGGGCCCATTTAATCATTGTTTTCTGCGATTTTACCAATTTAGTTTGCCACTGTAGTAATTATTTATTAGCTCATTTAATTTTGTTTTAAATTGTTCTACCGTAGTACTTATCTGTCAGTTGGTAGTCGTTAATTATTACTTACTTTATTTTATTATTGTTTACTACTCACCCGCATATAAAGGTCATTTAGGCAAAATTATTGGTTCCACACTATGTAGTATCCTGCTTTGCTTACTATTGTATGATTTACTAGTTAACGTATTAATTAATTAATAGTGCATACTTGCCTTATTTTCCAAGTTTGCTTAGACTTTCATAGTTGTGTTGATTGATTTTTTACTCAAGTAGTACTTAAGAACCTTTTACTTATTTTTGCTATTACTGAATAGTACCCATTGTTTATTTTGTTGCTATTGCTTTCCCACAATCTAAGTAGAGACTAGATATTTCTTTAAATAACACTGTCAAAATTATAAAAAAACCTATATCTAGTGTGAAGATATATATGTTGCCTATTTTACTTTGTAGTTTATAAGCTTGTAACGAGCGTTCAAATAAAAACGTGGTCAAGTTGGTTCTGAAAATTTGGACGTAGGGCGTAGCGTATAGCAAATGAACTTAAACGTCATCTGTCAAAGCGCTATATCGCCGCTATCAATTTGAATATTTTCGTTTTAAAAAGCGTTTAAAATGGTGTTTTCTCAAGAACAAAAAGTGTTTATCATAGAGTCCTACTTTAGAAATGGACGCAAGATTGATGGAATATGGAAGTATTCTATTGAGGAATGTTTCATAGAATTTCAAAATCAATTTCCCGGCGTTGTTGAGTACAAAATTTTTCAAAGTGCAGTTTAGCGTTGTGTTAATGTTTTTCGTGAAACGGGCAGTGTAACAAGAAAAGAAGGAAGCGGCCGACCTAAAAAGCGGACTGAAGAATTAAAAGAATATGTCCAATAAATAATGGAAAATAAGCCAAGAACTTCTGTACGTGTTTTATCACAAATGGTGGAAGTATCAGTCGGTACCTGCCACACAGTGTTAAAAAAAGATTTGCGTTTGTTCTCCTTTAATTGTTTGTTATTGTTATCTCGATTATTCTTTAAAATAGTTATATAGTCATTAACGTTATTGAATCTGACAGCTGCTATACAGCTGGTTGAGAAATGAGGTTAAGTTGGTCGCTATAAGCTACTCCCTACGTCCAATGTGTCAGAGGCAACTTCGACCACGTTTTTATTTGAACGCTCGTTACATGTACACCGAACCATAGAGCTATCGAAGAGAGGGTTAGGTATAGTTATACTTGTATTTATTTCCCTGCTTAAGCATTATTTTGTCTAATCCATATATGTCTTCACATACTTGTAATTTACTTAGCATTTTTCGTGAATTTTTGCTATTTTTGACCTGTTTTTTTGAGGTTAGGAAATTCCTGTGATATGATAGCTCAATTCTGACACCGGATTCGTGATCAGGTGCAAAAATACTACGGATAACATATGTCGCATGAAAAGTACAGACAACTTTTTTTTTGTATGACTGTTATTTTATGTTTCAGAGGTATTTTGCAACAAAAAAAAATAGTTTTGAGAAATTGAAATCTCGCAGTATCATTACATTTTTAACGAAGGAATAGAAAAGTTTTAAAAATGGACTGGACGAATGACTTCAGTACATGAGCTTAACTATTTCTGAGCAAGAATTCAATAAGCATATATATATATTCAATATCAATAATAATTTGTCACATAGCTTTTCCTTTCTCATATTTATGTTGTCATCAGTGAAAAACAACTTAAAAATTAACGAAATAAACCCTATGGCCTAAAGTGTCAGTTAAGTATTATTTTTTATGAAGCAGATAAATAAAAAATTAATCTGTTGTCGTATTTCAGTACTCACCAATACAAAAATAAATTCTATTGCTGTTTTCATTATTACATTGGACTTACATAGTCGTTATTTAAGATACATGTGCAAAAAGTCAGTCTCTGTTGCTTGAAAACACGAGAACAACTAATTAAAAATACTTGATAGTGATTATAGTGATGTAGATGATATTAAAAATAGTTTCCTTGAGATGACTAACAGTAGATATTGTCTAATATTAGGTTTCATAAAATGGGCGTTGGTGATGTGGAATATATTGATAATGAAAATTTCGACCAATTCACAGGACAACACGAATCATAGTTACCATATATGTAAATACAAAAGAAGATGTTTTAAAGCTGAAGAGTCATGATAGCAACTCAAAACAAAATATGAAATACAATTTTGCTTAGCTAGTAATCTCAATACTCTTTTAGTGTGACGTCACTTATTTAGGCAACCCGCAACTTATTGTCATAGTTGGAATTGTACAGATCGAATCTGACCCTTGTTTACTATTTGCATAGATACTATAGAAATGAAGAATTTCAAATTAACTTATTTTTAGAAGGATTTAGAAGTATTTAAGAACAGCCAACACGTGTTTCGTAAAATAGATACACTAAAGTGCTTAAAACTTACCAAAAACGATATAAAAGAAAATTCTTAAATTGAAGTAAAGTAAAAATTTAACATTAGCCGTATTATGCCTAATGCGCATGCTCGGAAAGTATAGCCTCATACGCAGGTGAGATATCTTGTTGATATATCATCGCTCTTATCATTAGCGTAATTTCTCTTCTTTTGTTCAATCTTGGCATTTTCTAGTTCTACCAAGTATTTTTTATTGTTTTTTCTTGGCGTTCTGCTGTCAGTCTGTTTATCGAGTGTTTTTTTTTCTTCAAGAGGTTTATTATAGACGTACTCTTAGCCAGAACAAGTCTGTGACCGGAACCAAACTTTTCTTGAATGGTATCCTGTTGCGAGGCTACTTCGCTTACATGAAATTATTTTTAATGTGCATGCTCAGTAACATTGATATAATTTTAATTTATTAATTACTATAAAAGTCAGTATTGTTCTATTTTAATTTTATAATTCTTTTAGTTTGTCAATTGGGGTCTGAAACTTAAATATTTCTAATGTTGCCCGAATATCGCGATATTTAAGGTCATGACAAAGAAGACATTATTTTGGCACTTATGTCCAATATCGATCTAGTAAAAATACTGAGAAATTCTTCATGACAATGTGTACTATGGAGTTGCCTATTATTTGGCTTATGTCACTACTAAGAAGGTCTATTGATATTTCATGAAATATGACGTACTTGCTGAAAGACTTTTTTACTGAAATCGTGTAACATAACAATCCCATTAAAAAATTATTGCTCAAGCTCTTATACAAGACAATTCTTAATACTGAAAATTATTATAAAAACTATCTGTTTTGACACGACCTAAGGTAATCATATTATGTGCAAAATCATATTATATTATATATGTACAAAATGCATTATATTATATGTGCAAAATCATATTATATTATGTGCAAATCATATTATATTATGTGCAAAATCATATTATGTGCAAAAAAGTCTGTAGTAAAGTAAGTCTTATTGTAAAATGGGTAATTTAGTTGCTGCTTTAGATTAATTCAACAGTGTTATTAGGTGCTTTAAATTAAAGAAAAATAAGAAAATATTAACTCAATAATGGCTTGTTTTTAAAAGACAAAATTTTTTTATGCGTATCGTTGGGGATTTAAAGGATATATCCAATTTCCAAAATTATGTCGAAATTCTAATGTTCTTGGTGACAATATTTCCCAGTATCTCCGTCTCTGGTTGATAGATTTATGTATTAATGTTTGCTAATATTTAGTTAAGTCATCAGTCCAAATTTAAATAATCTACATCTTCAAAAATATGTAACAGTGATTTTTTTGTCTAAAATAATCCAAGAAACAATCTCCTGGAATGGACTTAGAAAACACCCTGCATATTTAATTTCGCTCACATATGAGCATAGTAAACGTTTGCTAGAAGAACATGTCTGACTCGTGTGTAATAGTATATGCTTTAATGAAGTTGAGAGAAATGTTGCTTTGTTGGTTGCCTAATCTCTTACCGTATCAATCAACTAACTGGGGTCATTTTGCAAAGAAAGTACAGAGTCTAACTAAAAACTAAAACGCTTGATGACCATTTACCATTTTTAATGGTGAATTTTACGTACAAAACAAACGTATTCCCAAAATTTGGAAAGCCATATTTACATTGTGAATAATAACGTAACAAATCTTTATTTTATTTATAATTGTGTTATAATAAAAATTAACAAATATAATGCATATACTGTTTTCTTGTTAAGCTACTATGTCATATCGAGACTTTTTTTCTAAATAATAATACAAATATTCTTATCGCGGTTAATTTTACATATTTTTATCTACTAGAATACACCTATTTTTGGAATGTATTCGTAAATGCATTACTGTTTACCTTAACTTTACATTTTCTCCATATGACGAATGTGAAATCAAAATTATAATGAAATGATATAAATATTTACTGTTAGACCTAGTATCTTTCCCTGATAAGATAAAAATGGAATTACTTATTTTGCCAAATAATAAAATTATTTGTGACAGTTATAAGGTGTGTTGGAAGATGTAGTAGTAAACCTGTGTAATAAAAAATATAAAGCAGATACTTATTTTATAATTACTTATTGGAAATCAACAGGTAAATATGCTAGATGAGAAATTTTTCATAAACGTAAGTGATTTTATTTATTATATTAATTAATAGAGTAACCACAATAATTAGAGCTGTCAGAGAGAGTCGCGATTCAATGGCGTGCCAAGCGAATCAACCGAGACATGCGTGAGCCGCTGCCTCAAAATGCTTTTCAGGTTCATGTCACGTTAGTATACTGTTGTCTGTTGACTGCTACCCCTTGGTGTTTATGGTGGTGTAATGCAGATAATTTAATTTATACTTTTTAATAAATAATGCGGGCGCCTATATCCCGCGGCTCAGTTCTAACAGCCCTACTAATAACTAATAATTGTTGTAAGAAGAAAATATGATGTTTTATCTTTTTATATGTTTTGAAATAATTTAAAAATTGTTTCTATGACGTTCAGTTTTTCTAAATCATATAAACGATGAATGAAAAAAATTTATCAGCAAATAAGGTTTAAGTATATTTAACTTTTAAATATGTACCTACATATATTTTAACCGTGGGTAACTCAAGATGTAAATTAATCCAGCGAAAATCATTTTTTTCAAAATTACAGATACTTGCAGAGATATTTTTAAAATCTATTCCTTTCCCTGCACACTTTGAGAGCCACCGTCCACGTGAAAGGTAATCATTTATGTGTAAGCACGAATTGCCAGTTTGCCAAGTCAGGCGTCAAGACAATTATTTAGAATAAGACCTTAGTTTTTTAGTTTTTCTCAGTTAATTCTAATTTACCTACTATAAGTGATTTTGATTTAAAAAATGTAAGAATTAAAAATATGTAGTAATCTCAAACCAAAAAACAGAAAACCTCAAACTCTTGAAAAATTAATTTCATCAAGGTATTTCAGTAATATTTTTAATTTATTAGGTATTTCTAAGACAGTGAAAAGAAAAAAAAAAATGATTACGCCAGAAGGATTGTTCAAAATGTTGATTTTATGAATTTAGTTTTTCCTATCACAAATAATTATTTATTACGGCTGGTGTTTTATAGACAAAAAATAGCATTTTTAGTAAGGCAATGATAGTACAAGTAAATCCATCCAGGAAGTGACGAAGTGTTACGCTAAACTAGAGCAACCTCCTTTAATTTTTCTCATTGAAAGATCGTGGAGAACATGTAAACATTAGAAAATGTACCTTTCCTGTTTTGTCTAGCAAATTTGCAAAAATACTCTGACATTAATGCATGTGTTAAAAGTCTCCTAAAAATATTCAATGAGGTGTTCGTTAAAAAAAATTAACAATGACTATACTAATTATTGTTAAACAGTTAGATATTAAAAAGTATGTTTAGTCAACAACTTCTGAAGCTAAACTACAACGTTCAACAATCAACAAACAATTTACGTTACGCGTAAATACCACCTTAAAGTCAGCGGTCCTCAATAAGTTTCCTATTAGAATATCATGCATATTTATTTCAAATTCATGTTCTGACATAAACTATGCCACTGTTTAAAATATATGTACACATGTAACATTACTAAGGTTATGAATGCGCATGGTTACACAGTAAAATAGTGTTTTTTCTTCATTTTCCATTTTCAGGCAGTTCTTCAACTCCACCGATTTGTATCTACCCTTTCCTCGAGGTTCTTAACCATTTCTGCGCTTGCAGTCTATCTGTATGCACTGGGGGTACTACTATCGGCAGTGATAATTTTATTTGCCATACGGTGGCGTTACGAAATGGGAATAATAAGAAGAGAATTTGTGGAGGATGAGATGGACTCTTTGGAAGTTGAAATGCCTGTATATGAAAATTTACGAATGACTAATTATCAGAAATTAATTAGTGAAGATATATCAGACGAGGAATTTGAAAGTAGCGATAGAGATTATGATAATGTTTAATAGAGAAAGTAAGAATTCAAAATAATTTCAATGTTACCACTCTGGAATGTGGATAACTGTTTTAAAATTTAGAGATAAATGTTTTAATTTAAATATTCTAGTTAAGTCCAAAATTTTTATAGCCTAATGAACATTTTTGCTGAGCTTTAAAGGTATTAAGCCAATTGAAATTAATTCACAGTTTTCCTAAATCGTCGTAATCATTTTAGTGCAGAAAAAATAGGTAGGTGGATGAATTTTGCATTGGTCTTTGGTTAAAGTGATATAACTATTATGTATAAGAATAAAGGATGATTTTCTCTAAAGATTTGCATTATAGAGGTGATTCAGTTATAATGTCATTAATTTTAATCACGCAGTCGAAAGGTCTAATAAAGACAGAAAATCGAGAAAAAAAAATTCCTCGACGTTTAAAAAAAAATTACCCCTTAACTTTTGTTAAGTTGGCGCCCTACTTTGCATTACATTTGCTGACTGGGAACGAGCCAGCACACCACAGAGCGTCCGAACATTGAAGAGAAACAGCTGATTTCCCCAGTCGTCTTCAAAACCAAAGTGCAGCGTATCCCAACTTCACAAAGTGTTATGGACGAATGAGTGAGTGTTTTTTCTTAGCAGTACTGTCATTTTAGATTGGTAGGTACCATACTACTCTTTGAAAAGCAATAACTCACAAAATAGGGTATACGCACTACAAACTAAATAATTAATTGAACACAATATGTACTAAAAACTCATAATCAAATATAAAACATAGTAAAATGTTAACAATATTAGAAATATTAAATAAACTACCGTTCGGAAACAATTATTGTCCTTAAAAATAAATAATATTTATTAATATTTAAAAAAAAGATCTTATTCATTCACGTGTCTCTAAAAAGGTCTGTTTTGTCAATCACTATTAAAAACACAGTAAAAGTTAGGTTAGTGACCGAATACGGTAGGTCAAGATTCACTCTCGATAAACCTTTGTAGAAGCGGTCTAAAGAGGGGTTCAAAAAAGAATTGAAAATATTTTTTTTCAGCGTGAATCGGTACGCATTTTATAAATCGTTTAATCGCTCATTTTTTCCTACCCTCACTTAAAATTGATGATATGACCGAATCACCCTGTATACTAATTTCAATATACCAGGTAGGTGTTTCTTCAGTTATTTTTTATTTCAATCAAAACAAACAGCATGACTTTTATGCTAGGTACTTTATTTGCATACCTAAATATTTGGTATAATAGAGCATAGACCTTCATTTGACGAAGAAAATTTCAGGAAAATTTTTAGAATTAATTTGAATTAGCTTAGTCCTTTTAAAGCACATATATTCTTTATGAATTCTGGGGTATTCAACAGATATCATTCCACTTACCTCATTGTACAAAAGACTGATTGTAATTAAGAATAAATTATACTGCCTGTGATTATTTAATTGCAATATTTATTATTTAAAGAATATTTTACATTTTATCGAAAGTAGATGAGTTAATATTTTTTTAATTTACTATTAATACAAACAGGAGTTTGTTTTAGTAAAATAAATTAGGATTAATTTAATAAGTCCTTGGGTAAAGACCCTAATCAAAAGATGGTTTCTATGAAACTAATGTTAATTCCTGGGAACAAAAATAAGTCAAAGTTTGTAATTTTGAAACTTTTATTTAACTCGTACGTAAAAAAACACATTACCTTTGGCGCGAACCTTTATCTAATTACTTTTTTAAATTTTTCTTTAAATGTCTTGTAAATCGAGATAAAAATTGAATTCTTAAATATTTGTTATCAGAAACATTTGCTTAACTAATGAGGAACTCTCTAATAGACAATAAAAAAATAGACTTTGAAGAAAACTAATTTTTTAATTGCGTAAACAATAAAGTCACACTGGTAAACTCAATATATGCAAATTAGATCTTCCTCTTAATTTTATTAGTTTTTTAAAAAAATATATAGAAAATACGTAGTTATTTATAAAAAGATTCATTTGTTTTAGGTTTAATAATAAAATTTGAATCTCGCTGTGTGCATTCTCCATGAAGTTTCTTTACTACAAAAGGGAAGTTTGAAGTTCCCGTAAATAGAGAGCAAGAATTTAATCATCAAATATAATATCTCTTGGAGATATTAAGACTTAATTGTTAACATATTACACTAGACACTTTGCAAGAGATATGAGCCATATATCACCCGTATTACTATTTCCAAATAGGTGCAGTGCTTATATATGACTCCTAGATGTTCCATCCTAAAGTTACCCTTCTACAGTTAAAACTTAAACACATACAGAGAATATCAGGTAGCTAGGAGGATAAAATAAGCATTAATGTTGATATTTCTACTTTTGCCTGTTTGATAATTCAATTCTAAGTTTATTTAAAATTCTCACAATTTGTATACAGGGTGACCCAAAACTGATGGTTATCCGCCATTACAGCAAAATGGAAAAGTCAAATAGAAAATCTCAAACGGAGATTTTACCGTCATAAGGGCTGTGATTATTATTTATATATTTACCAATTTCACACATATTTTCTTAAGTCATATGAAAGTTTTCATTCACAACTTTTACTAAAAAAGTTTTCGGATATGTCCTCTCGTTCAAAATATATAAAATGATATATACAGAGAAGAACACTGATTCAATCAAGTCTGTTACTGATTTTATCAGATTTGCCGTAGAAAACAAGGTTCTTGTTTATATTGCAATAAATCATTTGTTTATATAATATATCTTTTAGAGATTCACGGAAAATCAGAAGCATATTAACTTCTATTGAATATTAATGTTTTTTAAATAAATCTAGCAAATAAGGAGGGTCATTAAGTGCAATTTTGGCCCAATTGGAAAATTTAAAAAATGCACGAGGAAATAAATTAATGATGATAAATAAACTTCTGTCAAAGTAATTTGTTTGTTCCGCGTGCCTCGTCCATAGCCACTGCGATCCGTCAGAAATAAATTTCCCTCCTGTTTTTTTAAAATTAGTTTTAAAATATGTACCTATGTCGAAAAGTCCTGAATCAAACAGTAACATAAATTACATATTTTTTGAAAGAGAAAAATTTAACCAAGCTAAGTATGCACTAACCTATAGGGCGTTCCATTTAAAAAAATGTTTTTTACTTTCATTCAGTGATTTCCATTATTCATTTGTTTTTTCGAATACAATATTATAAAAATTCATAAAAAAGCTAGAACTTTTGTATTAAAAACTTTTTTGTAATTTCAATAATAAACAGTAAGTTGTCAGATAATAGTGACTCACCCCTATAGAGATACACCCAATTACAGGAAACGCATGAAAAACGAAAGATGTACATTGAAAATAAAAAAAAATCATAAAAAATACAAATACAAAAACAGATTTAAATTATTAATAGATATCGTAATGCTTAAACAAACATTAACAGCAGTAAATCTATAGATTCAGAGAAGTAATGGCAATCTTTAATTTTATAAAGACTGGCGGCATGAATATCACATTCGCTACAAATTGCATTAAAATTGCTAGTCATTACATGTAGAAGACGTTCGCACCTACTTTGAAATCTTGGAACTAAAAAATATAAATATGCCAGTAACTCACTGCAATCAATTCTATCATGGATAATATTATATAAAAATGTTACTGCTATAATTCTTTGTCTTATCTCTAAAGAAAACATATTAAATCTACTTAATAAAATAGTGTTATCAATTCCCCTTTGGGGGTACAAGCTATCCTCTTTAAAAGGTAAGTATTTTAAAAAACGTTATTGAACTGATTTATTAACATCAATGTAATAGTTATATAATGGATATCAAACAAGAATACAATACTCTAACGAGAGAATAAAAAATAATTTTTAGAACATAAGTATTTCTAATTGATTTGGTATTTCTCATTATAAATCCAAATGCCTTTGAGGCAGAAAGCACTATATTATTAATGTGGTGTCTGAAGCTAAGGCCACACTGTCGAAGTAGACGCCCAAATCCTTCACAATATCACACCTATTTATAGTTGTAGATTCAAGGTGATAATTATACTGATTATATAATTCATTAGAAATTTAGCCAATAGCAATTACAAATTTTACGTAGTTACTATGTATTGAAAAGCGATTATACTCTTGACGACGTGGTATAACCGTTTTGGTGTTTCGCCTCCTCCAACAATGTGAACTATGTCATGGTAACGATAGTTTTAACATTTGTCAATAAACGTCAAAAAAAAAATGGAACGCTTCGGTTCAAGCTCTGAATTATATAATCGTATCGAATACCACTCGAGCAAACGAAAATATTCGATTATACTAACCTCCTCACTCGACGTATATCCTTAAAACACCACTCCAGCTACGCTGTCGTGGTGTTTCGCAGAATACGTCTCGTGACACGGAAGTATAATCGAATATTTTCTATGCTCTTGTGATATTATAACTGAATATGTGATTTTTTCCTAGTATAGGATGCTACATTACATTTTGAAACATTGATATGGATGTGATATTTTTTACACCACTGTAAAATGAAATCAATTATTGATTGCAAATTATAACAGGCATGAATATTATTTATTTTACTGTAAAATTTAAAGTCATCGGCGAAAAAAAGTTTGGGCCATTTAATTGAGTTGGCCAAATCATGAATGAAAATCAAAAATAACAGAGGTCCCAAGTTGGACCCCTGCGGAACTCCTGTATTAGCGTTATAAACATAAGATTTAAAACCATCATACTCGATAAATTGTTCTCTGCCAGATAAAAATAACTCAAAAAACTTAGTAAACATTGCGAAAAACCCATGCGATCAAGTTTAGAAAGTAGAACGTAATGTAGGTCAACCAATGGAGATTTTTTGGCATACTTAAATATTACAGCAATTTTTTTGTATTACCTTTTGAAAAATACTTAGTAAATGAAAACCCAAGTGATTTCCTCAGCAAAGTCGTGAACAATTTTTTTTAAACAATAAAAACTGCAAAAATGACATTTCCTTGTGTTTTCATATCTCGAAAAATAACAATGAAATCATTTTACTTTCAATAGGACTTTTGTAGAGAATAAAAAAACCTATAGAATGGTTCTGTGTGCGACCCGATCGGTTCATTTTTTACAGAGAAAATCCGGAAAAACCTCTAAAATAGACCTTTTTCTCAAAAATTAATAACTCCGTCAAATTTGAAGCTGGAAAAACAGTCTTACGAAAAATGACAGATAATAATATGTAGTTTAATCGTGCTTAAGATGGTTTCTGTCCGATGGATAGTTTTTGCACAATTGCATTATAAACAAATTAGAGTCATTTTCTGCACAGCGTGGCGATTTATTAAAAATGGTCCGATTTAAATTCTGAAAACGGCATCTGAACGTAGACGACAAAATCTCCAATTTGTATATCTCGAATTTTCGCTGGGTGATGATGGGAAATATGCTAAAAATGCCCTTGAAAGTCGCAAGAAACGATCGAAAGTTGTACAAAAACGATGCATCGGACAGAAACCATCTTGCGCACGATTAAACTACATAATATTATAATCTCTTATCTTTCGCAAGACTGTTTTTCCAGCTTCCAGTTATTAATTTTTGAAAAAAGGTCTATTTTAGAGGTTTTTCCGGATTTTCTCTGTAAAAATTCGGGTCGCACAAAAAAACATTTCATTGGTTTTCTATTATTCTCTACAAAATTCCTATTGAGAGTAAAACGATTCCATAATTATTTTTCGTGATATTATAAAAAACCAAAAAAATTTAATTTTTTGCAGTTTTTATTGTTTAGAAAAAATTGTTCACGACTTTGCTGGGGAAATCACTTGGGTTTCCATTTTCTAAGTATTTTTCAAAAGGAAATATGTACATGAAATTTGATGTAATATTTAAGTGTAAAAACAGTCTCTTTTTTCGCTCTATTGGTCGGTCTAATGATCAAACTGATCAAATGCCTTCTGGAAATCCCAGTAACATTAACTTGTTCTTGTTTATCGAGAGATTCACATAAATATTGAGTTAAGTAAGCTAAATTTGTCATACAAGATCTTTTTTCCATAAAGCCATGTTGGTCAGGGGACGCATACACATATTTTAAATATTGGGTAAATGTGATTGTACAAGATTGTACAAGAGTTTTGAAAATTACTCAACTATGATATAAGTAGCCGTATAGTTCTGGATAATAGATGGACCACTTTTCTTGAGCATGGGGCATACATGAGCTGTCTTCCATATGCCTGGAAATTTATTTTTTGAAAAAGACAGATTAAATATAATATGTGAGAGCGATTTAGCTAGGACTCATATGCAGTCTTTGGTTAGGACACTCGGGATGTCATCAATACCAGCTGTCATTTTGTCTTTCTTAGAGGCCCAAATAACGTCCAACTCAACCCAAAAAACTGTCTATTAAGATATTATTTTCTGCATTTCTAATAAAAACTTAATTTGTGATTTAACGCTTCTTCTTAAATACTTAAAACCGATTAAAGAAATAATTAGATGAAGAGATGAAATACCTATAGAAAAACTTTTCAATAAAAATTGTTGAGAAAAATGAGAACTTTCAAAAGAAAATTAAAAAAAGCAAAAATAATTTCGATGACAATTTTAACTCAAATACTTACATTCTATTTGCTTTTTCGTTTTCCAGTAATGAAGGCTTTTTATCAGCTCTAGGACACCTTCTAGATATCTATATTTTAAATCTATGAACCGTTGTTGTATTGTAACTTTTACTTTTCTAAAAAAAAATAAGAAATAATCATTATATTATATATTGTACATTTTTTGTTCCTCTATACACATCAGTTTATTAGTATAGCAAAGGTAAAAAAGTTTAACAGGTCAACATTTCTTTATCATCATCATCACGTTCATCTTCTAACACCAAATATTTGTCAGTGGGTGCTGGTGATTCTGAGCCATTACACACAGCTTGTGGAACTTCGAGATGCTTCTGGTACTTTGATAACAAAATTATTGCAGCATATATCAGTGCACCCACAGACCATAGCGATAGAATTACAAGGGAACCATGAATGCTTAAAATTCCTTCAAACAGAGTTGATGTTATTCCAAAGAACTAGAATGAAATTGAATATAGAGTTGTGAACCAGTTTTGAAAAATATTAGTGTTTAGAAAATTGAAGCATTTGATTAGGCAAATGTCTGAAAATGAGAAATAAAAATATAAATTCGGTTTGCAGTGTGATGCTTCTTTCAAATCCCAGCAGGGAAATACAGGGTGTTAATGAACTTATGTCAACAATTTAAAGGGGTGAAAAATTAGCAAAAACTGAGGTAACTGATGTCACAAACTTGTTCGGAAGTTTAAGGTCGTACAGAAAAAAGTTAATTAAAAATGTGTTTAAAATTGTTTTGGAACTGCTGAAATACATGTATTTTATCGCGGCGAGTACTTACAAAAAATTCTGTAACACTTTTTACGAGTTTGTAGGTTTTGCTCGCATGCGAGCGAATTGGATACGTCGCGCTGAAGCTTGTGTGCAAGCAAATGGTGGGTACATCGAACATCTATGAAAATCAGCAGTTCTCAAAAGGTGGCCCCTTGCAATGTTGATGTAAGTCAGATTATAAAATTACATTTTACTCAACACAAATCCGTGTATTTACTTCATTTTAATATAAGGGACATGTGGCAAAAGTATTTGACATAAGTCCATTAACACCCTGTATAAGACCCACGAAGTGGGTAAAATTTTAGAGCTAAACATATAAATTTGATCATTCAAGTAGCAAACTGTTTCAACTAAATTCTAACTGGAATTTGCAGGGATTACAAACTACGCCCCTTCAGGTAAAAATGGTTTTTCACATTGTTTTGCGCCAACATTTTAGTCCAGTCATTGAAGGTAAAATACGGCGTTACTGTATAATTTTCCCAAACTGCACCGATCTGCACCAAAATTTTGATTTGGATTCTACTTACCCTCTACTTCAAAGTTGACCCTGTGCCGGGGGTTGCTTTTTATTTTTTCGGGGTGAAAACTACCCCTATTCGAAAATAACTACAGAATTGTAGATTCGAGCGTGTAATAGGTAGAAATCATATTTAAATAAGTAATTATGATGAATTGAAAATTGTCAATCCCTAAAAACCACCCCCTATGACAGTAATCATTAAAGAATAATGTTGAAAAATATTATTCAGCCACTTGGAATAATTTAATCGTATAGTGATATTGTATTAAGATTTCTTTACTGTTTTAATTGTTTATTATTTATTTATAAGTTTCAACCCTTATAAAAACCACCCCTTGCAAAAAAATCGAACAATTATAGTTAAAAAATTTTTTTAGTTCAAAATATAATACAATCTTTTTGTTATTTAAAATGTACTGTATTTATTTTATCAAACCTTAAAGAAAAACACTTCTGATTAAAATTTGCAATCAAAAATAGGCAAAATAAGAATTTTATTTTTATGTGGATTTAAATTTTTTATTTTTATAACAAATTTTTTTTTATTGCAAATAACATAAATAATCAAAAATCCTCTTCACTCTCGTCTTCCTTTTCTATTCTATTCCTAAAATTCCTATTTCTATTCCTAAAATATAGCTATAGTGTGTATTCATCAATGCTTCAATATACGATATCTGCAAAAATATTGATTGGTTTTTTACCCATAACTCGCTTAGTTTTTATGCTATCAAGCCTTTCAAAAAACCATTTTGTAGGTTTTTTCAAGGGCTATAAAATCAAATAAGTTAAATTTTCTTTCCGCCCTTATTTTTGTAAGAGTTTGAGCTGAAAGGGCTTGAACAAGTTGCTATTTACGAAGATATGCAAACTTTAAACTGCCATATTTTACTTAATTTTTACCCTACAGAAAAAAAAAAATCAAAAAAGCAAAGCCTACAATTTTGTACACTACAAAATTTTGCGTATCATTAATAGTTTTTAAGTTATTTTGAAGAAAAGACAATTTATTCCAAAAATACAAAAATCCTCTTTTCACTTCAAGCTCAACTTTTTTAAAACTAAGCACTTTAAACCGGTCAAACTTCTAGAGCATATTACAAGTAAGTACATAAATAAAGTAAATTGTAAAGTGGTAACGATTATTTTCAATTGGGGTGGTAATTAGGGGGTGATTTTCACGTTTTTTGTCGCCGAAAAAAATACGAACCAACTTTACTTTCGTCATAACTCGCTTAGGTTTGATACTAAGGACTTTTATAAAAAATAAAAATAAAGGTTTCTTCAAGTACTTTAGAAAATGCATTGGTTTTTGGTTATTTCCAAGCTACTACTACGCTTGTATTGGGTCTACGGAGGACACCATAAATACACAATTCGTTTTGTTTTTTTATAAGCTACTTTTTTTATAAGAATGATTTTTTTGATAAAATACTTTCTTTTTCGCGAAAAACCGTATGAAAGAATGTTTTTTTTATTAAAAAATTTACACTTTCACTCGTGAATAAGTCGAAAAGTATTGACTTTCAGAAAAAACCGAGGGATAAACCGCTGAGGAAGTTTTAGTACATGTCCCCAGGAAGTTGGGAAGAAGTTGGAGGAAGTTATAAATTGAGTAAGTTGAAAGGAATTCCGAATGAAAAGAATTCCGAAGGAAATCGGGGAAGTTTTTAGGAATTCCAAGGAAGTTGAGGAAGTCTGAAGGAAGTTTGGAGGAAGTCGGGAAGTTGGAACCAAACTGCACATGCGTGAACGGTAAACGCCTGCGCAGTATTTTCTTTTACGAAGCAGTCTAGAGAAAGTCCGAGGAAGTTTGACGAAGTATAGAGAAATTTTTGTACAGAATTCAGGGAGCGGTTTACCCCTCGGAAAAAACCAGAACAAAAGTTGCTTAGAATTAGTCAAATTCCATTCCCGGAATTATTTTCAATGAAACATTTTTCGCCCCCGGGGTGAAAACAACCCTCGGTACAAAGTTAACTTTGAAGTAGAGGGTAAGTAGAATCTAAATCCAAATTTTTATGAAAATCGATGCTATTTGGCAAAATTATACGGGAAAATGGTCGTTGACTGGACTATTTCGTAGCGGTGGGTGTAAATTCAATTTGCATACTTATATTTCTTTCCAATGCTCAAAATACTATTTTAAAATGTTTTCTCAAAGTATTTACAAATTGCTGCTTTTCAATATAAAGCTTTATTTTATTATAACAATATTTCACCCAATTTTAGGGTATATAATATTTTAGCGTTTTACTAAAAAATGCGGATTCGGCATCAAAAAATGCACAAGATCTGTGCACCCATTTCTCCGGTACAGAACCTTTTTTTTTTGTGCGGCTGTGTAACTGTTTAGAATTAAAATAAAGAACAGTACTACTGAAAAAATAATACCTGACATATTGAAATCACCAAGTACTTTAAAAACAATGTATTTCTTTTTCTACCATTATACCAAAATACACGATATAAATCATCGCTAAACATTTGCTGTACTTTTCGGATTACCTTTTGAGAAAATGAAACTAAAATGACAAAAACAGACACGTATGTGACTTTATTTGTTGAGAATTTTAGGAATACTTTTATAATGAATATGAATTGGGTATCTAAAGCTAATAATAAAATTTAAAAGAAAACCCATTCCATATGATCTTTAAATTAGAATACGTACTTAATGATATTGATTTGGCCATATTTTATAAATTTTTGTTGTTGTTTGATTTAATTTTGCCATTCAATTTCATATGACATAATAAATTATAGTTCAATTTATTCACACAATAAAACAAAACTTAAATTATTATGAAATAAGGTATAACTTCTAGTACATTTTGCTGTATTATAATTTTTTTGTCAAGTTCATGTTATTTACCGTTCATATATTTCATATGGTACCTACTGCGCAAATGTTATTATTTGGTAGTTACTGAATCATCCATCAAAAGAAAATAAGTCTATTATTCAATTAAAAGCAACTACCAGTGGCTGGCCAAAATGGAAGTTTTTGAACTTAATCATCGACTATTTTATTGTAAATAAACGTGTATATTATGAAAGTTCCGATGTTTTTTCGATAAAACTTATATTTTTTGTAATAATCTTGTAATTTGTAATAATAGTTTCTTACAAAGTGACTGTCCATTTCTAAACAATCTACTTTATTAGAGAAATATTATGCACGCACTATTTATGCTTTTCTGTGAATGAAATAATAAATAATAAGTAAAAATAAACTAAACATCATAAATTTAAATCGATAAAAAATACTTACGTATATAAATATACCAAACAGAAACATATTAAATCCTTCGAATTGGTATTTTGTCAAACGATGAACTTCCCTACACTCTCATTACAGTACAATATCATGTGCATGTCGACTAAGTAATGCCAGTCAACTGACACAAACGAGTGCATGATGTTAATATAATTTTGTAGTTAGTACTCGTAGAATGAGCAATTTACTCTTTAGCAAACAGTCCTATTTATAACTTATATCAAATTATACACTGAGAGAACATTTCGTGTATATTAAACACATTTACATTACATTCCATCAAATGACATCTTTGATTAAATTTTGATCGACCACCTCATAATTTTACTGACAAACCTCAAACCTACCGAAATTTCTAACGCTGACTTTTATGAACTGAATCGAATTCTGAAATATTAAAGTAGAAACGACAGTTCAGAGAAATTCAGGCTTCACTTCTTCAGAAGCAAAGAGAAAAAAAAACAGGGTAATTATTTTTATGGACTTACATCCGTTTTTCTCATACACATAACAGTGGACGGAGTGATAGCACAAACGCTGGTTTATCTCGGTCAAAAGGTCAAAGACATATTATATTAAATAAGTGCTGGAAATGAAATGGATTCGTGCCCAATGCATACCAACGTTCCAAATTAAATTGTAAAAGTGGTGACTATTATAAAGACATGAACTTTGAAAATTATGGAAGTGGTTACAGGAGAAACTTATTCCCAATTTAGACCTAGGAAGTTTACTGGTGATTGACAATGCTCCTTAGCACAATGTTCAAATTGAAAAATAGAAATGAAATAGTGGTAAGCCTCCCTTATACAGATAACATGTTAACGTCTGATTTGTACAATTCAGTTAAAACACACAAAACGACATATAAAACTTTTGTGGTAGTCAAAATTGTAAATGATCACGCGGATATAATACTTTACGGCTTTCCGTCGCACTACCCAGATTTAAACTTCTTCAAATTAGTTTGGGTTGCTATGAAACGGTATGTTGCAGATTAAAATTAATTTAACATCCCTCGATATCATTTGCTATGACTTTTTTCAACATTTTTCAGTAGAAAAATGTAAATTTCGATGTCAACAAGCTGTAACATTCACTATTTATACAGCGTGAATGTCACCATTTTTAGCTAAACACTGCTCGTGTACAACAATTAACAGCTGCTTGAGATTTTGATATAAAACTCAACTTTGTTATTAAACATAGTTTGTTTCCACCTGTATACTGTAATACTCTTGTAACGTTATGTTGATCTTTGTTACACCCTAAAACTAGTTATAGAACACTGATTTAATAAACTTATGCGATATGTTTGCTATTAGGATTAGGTATCTGTGTTTAAACCTGGATAAACTTTATTAAACGAAATGTAAATCTGTACGAATTGTACTATTATCTGTGCTTGTATAATTTTAACTGTACTAAATTTTAATGTTATTATTACCTTTTATTATTGTTTATATATGCACGAGTATGCACATTTGATTAAGTACTTGGCTGTCAAGTATTGGAGATTATTTATTTGTTTCTCTCACATCGACCTAAGAACTCGATTGATCCATAGAAACATGATTAGTGGACTAAATAAAAACGTGGTCGAAGTTGGCTCTGCCACATTGGGCGTAGGGAGTAGCTTATACTGACCAACTTAACCTCATTTCTCAACGAGCTGTATAGCAGCTGTCAGTTTCAATAACGTTAATGACTATATAATTTTATTATAAAGAATAATCGTGATAACAATAACAAACAATTAAAGGAGCTGCGGAAAGTGTCCCCCTCCTTATTATAACAATAAATTAAAGCAGCTGCTGAAAGTGTCCCCCTTCTTGTTCCAAGCACCTTTCACACCTGTTCCTCAAAGAATTAAAGACATTTTCTAAGATGCTCGGGGTATTGTTAATTTCACGAATCTTGTCTATAAGTCGAGCCTGCAGATGGTTTAAATCAGGAATAGGCAGTTCAAAAATAGTGTTTTTAAGGTAAGGCCACAAAAAGAAATCACACGGCGTAATATCACATGACCTCGGTGGAAATTCATGTTCAGCATTGAGACTTATTAGTCGATTTTGGAAAACTTCCCTCAACATATTCATCGTCTCGCCTGCCGTATGTGCACTTGCGCCATCTTGTTGAAAGTAAAAGTTTGTAATTTCGTTTTCTTCCAGCTGGTTAACAAAAGGAGCGATAATTTCTTCTCTATACCTTTGCGCAGTAAGAGTACCATTAAAAAAATAGGTCCATAAATCCTCCTTCGATTGAGAGCACACCAAACTACAATTTTTTGAGCGTGTAGAGGGCCCTCGACAAAAAAGTTATCTGTTTTTTCAGAAGACCACATTCTCATATTCTGTGAGTTTACGTAACCACTTAAATGAAACCAGGCTTCATCAGAAAAAAAGGTGATATTATGAAGTCCACCGTAGTTGTTTAAAAACCATTCACAAAATACAGCCCGTCGCGGAAAATCGACTTCATGAAGTTCTTGCTGACAAGTTAAACGATAGGAGAACAAACGCAAATCTTTTTTAACACTGTGTGGCAGGTACTGTCTGATACTCCCACCATTTGTGATAAAACACGTACAGAAGTTCTTGGCGCATTTTCCATTATTTGATTTGTTAGACATTTTCTTTTAAAGCTTCAGTCCGCTTTTTAGGTCGGCCGCTTCCTTCTTTTCTTGTTACACTGCCCGTTTCACGAAAAACATTAACACAACGCTGAACTGCACTTTGAAAAATTTTGTACTCAACAACGCCGGGAAATTGATTTTGAAATTCTATGAAACATTCCTCAATGGAATACTTCCATATTCCATCAATCTTGCGTCCATTTCTAAAGTAGGACTCTATGATAAACACTTTTTGTTCTTGAGAAAACACCATTTTAAACGCTTTTTAAAACGAAATTATTCAAATTGATAGCGGCGGTATAGCGCTTTGACAGATGACTTTTAAGTTCATTTGCTATACGCTACGCCCTACGTCCAAAATTTCAGAACCAACTTGACCACGTTTTTATTTGAACGCTCGTTATGCAGTTTGGACCTAGGTTATGGTCAATGATAGAACCTGTTCAGTGGTGATTAAATGGCTAGAAATTGGCCTCAATGATTTGGGATCGAGGGGGATTATCCCTCTTTATCCTGCCTCATCTCGTGTAGGCCTGGACAGCCTTCGTAGGTCTGCCCTATCCGTCGTCTACCCCGACCGCAAATGCGGCCGATGTAGGCGCTTTGTGGGACCTCCTTTTGTCCTGGCTGGGCCCCGCCGGCTAGGGCCCTTTCTTCTGGCGCTCTTCTTGCAAATAGCAGTTGCTCAGTCTGAAATTTATTTTGTTCAAACGACGAATCATAGCGGTTGAAGCTCTCTTTCATTTTGTAACTGGTAAAGCAACGAGCTCGCGTTTGTAAATCTAAACCAAAAGTTTATCTAAAATTTTATCACCTGTGAATAGTGAAATCCATCGTACAAAGGTAATTTGCCAAATAATTAAATTTCTAGTTTTTAAATTCAATTTAGTAGATTTTAGTTTAGTAACCACTTGAATTTTGCTTATTTTTTAATGATCTTCAATGCAGTACAACCACGTGCTAATAGAATTTCGTTCTCTCTCTGTCATCAGAGCTTACCAGTAAAGATTATAAAGATTTATCTGTAAAGATTCGAATTAATTTTCGATTAGATTTTTCATAAATATTTTGAGATATTAAGTAAATATTTCACTGAAGACTTGAGTTAATATTCGAGTGAATATTTGTGTAAAGATTTGTATACAATTTACGAATCAAAGTAAATAATTATAATTAAAATTGTAATTAGTAAAGTTTCGAGTTATTAGTGAATATTAGTAGCTAAAATTGAATAAGTTACACCAGATTTAATGAAGATTTACGAGAAGTGGGAGTTTAAAGTCCCGAAAGTAAACAATCTTTATGGTAGCCTGGCACAGAGAGATTTAGGTCCACCCTGCGACATCAGATTTGTATACCCCGAGTCCAACACACTTGGATCATCTGTAGACCATTGAACATCAAAGTACCCCACAGAAGATCACTGTGAGAAATATACCTGTAATTTTATTTTTGCATTTTATTTCTCCCCATCCCAACCTACGTGGTGAGGAATACTTTTAACCACCATAACATGTTTTCCTCAAACTGGTAAATATATGTGCTGAGATTAAAAAATTTGAACTAACCCACTTCCCATTGCCTCTGCCCTTTATAGTTTGAACTTTTAAACTATACTATATTCATGGAGACGAAGCCTTTATTAGACTCTGTTACAGAAAATTTTGTAATTACAAAACGCAGTGACAGTAGTGATAGTAAACTTCATACTGAAAGTTCAGATAGTGATGTTTTGTGTCAAAAAATGTTTTGAAATGGACTGAATTTTTTTTGTTACCTACTGGTTCAATAGCATGACTTAAATTGTTGGCAATGAAAATAACTGAGAATATGAAGAAAAACGATCGGTGGTTTTCTTACCTTTAAAATGGGCGCCTGCTTACACAATCGCACTTACAATGAACCATTGATACATTCAATAAATTTTTTTCTTCGTGTAGCATGCTGTCGTGTAGCATGTAGATTTAAAATTCACTTTTAAGTATACAATAGGGAAATCATTTTGCAACTAATTTAATCGATTAGAAATACACTGACGCATAAACAAATTTTGATAGTAACTTATCCCTGTAATTATTGCAATTTAAAATACTGCACACAAATACTACTACTATTAATTAATAAATAACCATTAAAACAAATAAAATCAGTTAGTAATTTTTAATAATTATTGGTGTGTACGAAATTTAATACTTAATCAGGTAATATATAATACTTAATGAGGTAAACATTCACACATCATGGGTAGTTAAATAAGTATCATGCTTTAATATTAAAATCCTTATAGATCCAGCTCGAAACAGCAGATCTATTAGTAATACTGTCTTTATGAAATTTACTGTGCGTTTCCTTTTCCAGCAAGCAATATTCGTATGGAGGAAGTTCGCTGCTTGGATAGCGTGGCCCACTCGTACTGTCTACCATTTTATTCTTCAGTTTCTTCACTTGATGCAGCAAATATATCATGATTAAAATCGCTACGACTACAAGTAACATCATCAGAACGAGAAGGTATACTACAAAAGATTGCATCGTGAAGAGTTTCTTGTAAAGTGTTGATAATATCGCATGGACGTGAAGAATCCACTGAAATAGTATTACACTTGAGGATATTGATTTACTGTAAAAAATATGATATAATTTAAGAGAAATTCATTTGTAAATTATTAGCGATGTTTCGTACGACGTTTTAAAATGAATGAAGTTTAGTTTCCCTTAATTTATAGAGTTTATTATAGCAGTATTACGATGAAATTCGGAAAAAATATGCAGTAGCGGCGAACAAGCGTTAAAATTAACAGTTTTATTTTATAAGCTCGATTTACTTTTTAGTTCTTGATTCTGAAATTCTTGAAATTAAGTAGTTGAAAATATATCAAAATAAATTTAAATGAAACAGATATAATGGAAACAAATGTATAAAAATGTTGAAGAGTACAGGGTGATTCACAAACGGTGGTCAAAAATGAAACCTCGTATTAATTGGTGAATTTTAAGGGGAGTCTTCGTGTTAAAAAGATAGAAGGTGTTAAACTTAAAAAATATTTTTAATTTTTTTTTTTTAATAAATGAAAAACTAATAAGTGAAATAATTTGAAATTGGGCACATGTTTTTATGTAAACATTGTCCAAAATCTGAGACCTTTTTCTAAAATTTAAATGCTGCAGTGGCGGACAGGGAATCGGTGGAATATTTTTCTAAATAAAATAGTACGCCACTGCTTTACGGTAACAATCATATTTTCGGATTCGTCTTTCAATTTTTTACATAAATTTTAGAAAATGCCTCAGACTTTGGACAATGTTTCCAAAAATACATACGCCCAATTTAAAATTATTTCACTTACTACTTTTTAAATTATTTAAAAAAATGTAAAATATTTTTTAAGTTTAATACCCTGTATCTTTTTAACGGAGTGTCCTAGATAAAAACTTTATTGGAAAGGCTCCCTTTAAAATTCACCAAAGTATACGAGGTTTCATTTTTGGTCACCATTTGTGAATCACCCTGTATATGTACTGAATATAAAAATGTAATTAAATGATTTAAACTATACAAATATAAAGTTTTCTTTTATACCAGGAAACTATCAAAACACTATCTTCAAACCAAGATTTTTTTAAAATTACAATTCACAGCAATATTGATAGATAAGGAGAATATTTCAAAATATGCACTTATACAATTAAAGTTAAAAAAAAAATGAAAAATGAAAATGTTAACGTCCAGGTGAAATTACAGAAAACATTAGTAAAATGTTGAAATGCATACATACTGCTATAGTTATTATTTATACTAAAAGAATATACTCACTTTTATAAATATTTCTGAATTTAACATATTTAGCGTATTACACACAGCGGACAGAACCCAAATATTTTATTTACAACCGTATGACTATATAGAATACATATCTGATACTGGTATCAGTTGGATACATTTTTTAGTTGGGTATCAATTGCGACGGATTTCCCTCATATTTTTTTATCTTTTTCTCCGAATATGCATCAGATTATGTTACGGTATAGATATTGCTAAAAGTTTTAATACGAAAAGTATAAATAAAAACTTATTTGTCTCTGACAAATTTATTTTCTTAAATACCTGTATTTTTTATATCCTCATTAAGAGATAGGTACAATTAAAAAATTAGTTTTAAGTTAAATATAGGAAATATCGAGAAATCGGCTTCCAGTTAAGAAGAAATTTTATCTACAGGGTGTTTACAGATAGATTTGGGGA
Organism: Anoplophora glabripennis; assembly: GCF_000390285.2. Classification (NCBI taxonomy): domain Eukaryota; kingdom Metazoa; phylum Arthropoda; class Insecta; order Coleoptera; family Cerambycidae; genus Anoplophora; species Anoplophora glabripennis. Next base: position 111,232 of record NW_019416990.1, on the reverse strand, counting down.
GGATATTTGAAGAATAAATAAACCGAAGAGCGAAATCTTGATTAACAGAAATATTTTTGACATTTTTTTTTGGATTTTTTGTAGTACCTCAATAACACCACAATAACACAGAGAAACATTTTTGAAACCACTGACTTCATCGATAGCTCGGTTGGTCCTGTGTACAGAAATATTCAAGTAACGTTTTTTTTTGACTTCGTACACTGTAAAAAAATCACTTAAATCACATAACCTATGTTGTACGTTACAGATACGTAAGTAAGTATACGTAACAGCAGACCTTTTTAGTAGTGACGTCACATACGTCAAATAACAGGCAACCCCATAGTACACATTGCCATGAAGAATTTCTCAATATTTTTACTAGGTCGATTTTGGACCTTATGTACTTTGGACATAAGTGCCAAAAAAATGTCTTCTTTATCATGATAGAACTTATACTTTTAAATTTATAGAACAATATTGACTTTTATTATTACTTAAAAAAAAGACAATTGAGTTACAGACTAAACTTTTGAAAGAAACTTTCTTATAAAAGGACAATTTTATGTCTTTCAATCGGAAATAAAATTTTACTTATAAATCATTTATTATCTATACTTATTCCTAGTGCTAATAACCCTTCTATAAGCTCATGTTCTTCCTTTTGCACAGCCCACTCGAGTACTATTTGAAGATTCTTGTACAGTTCCGATTCCACTTCAACTTCCATGTCATTGAATGCTCCTGAATTAATAAACCTCTTGACAATTTCAAACTTTTTCCTTTTGGCAGCGATGTCCAGAGCAGTCGAACCGTCATTATCTTTTGCTCTTACGTTGCATTGCTTCGCCATCAGTGCATCGATCACCTCCACCGTCCCTCTATGTTCGCAAGCGCTTATAAGTGGAGTTCCTCCATTTAGGTCTTCGTAAATATTGTCTACATCCAGACCAAAGTCAATCAATAACATCAGAGAGTCATAATGCCCTCCCACTGCTGCCCAATTTAGAGCTAATTGGAAGTCTTTATTCCCTAACCAATCACTGGTCTTATTTTGAAGCAGGTATTCCACGACGTTAGTTTTACCATACATGCTGGCCCAGGATATGGGTAGTAGGCGCAGGAATTTCTCATTTGTTTTAGTCTCGTCAGCGCCTGCTTGTATTAACTCCTTAACACATTCTAAATGTCCATTTTTTGCTGCCCAGTGTAGTGCTTCCTCCAAGCCCTCGTTGTTTCTATACTTGATGGACACTAAGGTTCTAATAACACTTTCGTAGCCATTTTTAGCCGCCAAAAGAAGCGGCATATTTTCATTTTCTCGGATATACCAGTTATCAGTTCCAAATTCCGCAGTTATAACTGCTTTAATACGTTGATTGGTTTCATCATTCGTAGGCAATTCAGTTTTCTCAATATATTTACATAGAACTTCAACGCATTTTTCGTAACCTAGCATTGAAGCCCAAATCAAACCTATTTGCGCATTGTTTTGTTTTATTTCTGAATCCTCACCTTCTAACAACAGTTTCAAAACCTTTTCGAAACCATACATGCATGTCCATACCAGAGGTGCGTACTTGGTAATTTCGTCTTCTACGGTTTGGTCAGCACCAAGGTCGAGAAGAGTTTTCGTGCAATCTACATGTCCGTGTCGTACTGCAAAATGTAGGGCGGCTATGCCACCAAGTTCGCTTCTGTCGCGTTTTACGTGGAATAATTTTGTATGCAGCATTATGTGGTTGTTGCCAGCACACCACATCTGAAGACTAGCTAGGCTTTCATTGCGTACCATCAGGTTTAGATTGCAATTCTCGGAGCTGGCTAATGCCGAAACGACATCGGAGAATCCTTTCTGACTAGCTATCATCAGAGGAGTGTTTCCCTCGTCGTCGATATAGTTAACATCTAGACCATACTCCAATAGCTTTTTGACGCAGTCACTGTAGCCGTGAAAAGCAACTACATTTACAGTTGAGTTTACTGAGTTTTCCGATATATCTACTTGTCCAGATTTTAGCAGAACGTCGATAATTTCAACATGTCCGTATTTACATGCGTAGATTAAAGGTGTATTGTCGTATGCATCTTTAACGTTGACTTTAACGCCAAATTCTAATAACTTTTTCACGCAATCCAGGTGACCTCCTTGAACGGCGTAATGAAGAGGAGTCATTAGAGTGGAAGATCTTTTAGCGTTTGACAGAAATTTACTATTTTTAAGTAATTGGTATACGAGATCTGATCGCTTTCTCTTAGCAGCTTGGTACAGAGGAGACCAATTGCTGTCATCTTTTCTGTCTATATTAGCTCCTAAATTATATAACAACTCCAGAACGTCGCTGTGGCCACTGAAACAAGCTTTGTGTACTATGTTGCCGTCTTGGATTCCTAATGCACCGCTTTGGAGAAGATCGAAAATAACTTCCTTACCACCCATCATAGCTGCTACTTCAGTTAAGTACATTTCGTTGTATTTTGTCGTCAATAATTTAAAATTGTACCCTCTAAACATGTCTCTAAGTGCATTTTGATCGTCTTGTGTCACATTAAAATTGTAAGTTTTTCTATTACTCAAAATATTGTACAAATTGTCATGAATAATGCAGTACAGAAATATCTCAAAACTATAACCGGCTTCAAAGTACAAGGCAACTTTTTCAAACTTCTTGAAAAGGCTGTGCACGAAATTGAGAGAGCACGACTTCATCGCGTAGTCAAAGAGATCATATCTGAACAATCTGTCCGTGGTATTCAAAAAACCTTGATTTATGAGTACATCAACAATTTCGCCTGATATCCGGTATTGTTTTTCTTCTAGTAAAGGAATTGTCAGCCGACAAGTATTGTTATTGCATCGAATAACAGAATGTACGCCGACGTTTCTCAGTCCTTTGATTTCTCTGGCAATGTATAGATCGTAGTATTTACCATACGTTACTGCTATGTGCAAAGCTGACCTTCCTAAAACATCAACATCTTTATGTGGCTCTGTTGTCAGTAAGCTTTGGACGCTTTCTCTGTCGTTATTTAATACTGCTAAGTGCAAGGGTAAGTTTTGAGATAATATTCTGTCAAAGAACACTCTCACCGGAACCATTTCAATATAGTACAATTTCTCTAGCACTGGCAGCCAAGAAAAGTTATATTCACCTTTTCTATTGACGATCTGTTTGGCCAACCAGTAAGCGGCTAAAAATTCAGCAAACGTTCGATGTCCAAATACAGCGTCACCCCTCTCATTTAACCCTATGACTATCGAGTCTTTTTTGTAGCTTTCCTGGAAAGTTACAGCTTCTTCGGCCAGATCCTCGAAATCCAAAACATGTTCCAGCTGTTGTTCAGTGAAAAACAACTTCAGGGCCAATTTGGAGAGGGTTTTCTTTAAGCTAGTTGCCTCGTACGACTTGTATTCTTTTAGTTTGACGTCAACAAATTTATTGTACAAATCAACAATGGTCAGTTTTTCCTTTTCATCGATCTGATTAATGTCGTCGCCAAAGATCTCTGCAAACATGCGGGTTTGTAGAGGCAGAGCGATGAGAGTTTTGTCTAGATTACTAGAACATTTGTTTATGGTATCTATAATATACTGAATTTGAGTGTCGTTGTAATGGTTTATATGGTTGTAACTGTGAAAATATTTCCACAAAAACGTTACGTGGTCTTCTGTGCTAAAGTGTGTTATTTCAACGGATAAGTTCTCCATGTGCATTTCCAATTCCTTCTTATACGTAGGCCTCGTTGTTATCCACATTCTTAATCCCCACTCTTTGGCTTCTTTAAGAAATGTGAGAGCATGGTCTGAGGGAACCTCATCATATCCATCGAAGAGGCATATTATCTTTCTCGTTTGCAAACAGTGCAAGTACATTCTTTCGCAAAATCTCTGGATGCATGCAACTTCGGTTTTCAAAGCATTCACCGAGATTTCTTGAAAGTAAGATCTAAATCTGTTCTCTTGCGGAATTTTTGAGATGTGCTCGCTTAGATTTATGTAACACACCCATTCGTCTGGTTCGAACTTATTTGCTAGACTTTTTAACATAAATGTCTTTCCCATTCTAGCATTGTTGCTTATCATATTTACGCCAGATCTAGATCTCATCAAAATGTCATCTTCTGGTATATTGTATTCAGGGTTTTCATCTTTCAGAAGGTTTGTTTCGATTAAGTGTTTTTGCAAAGCTTCTACAGTTCCTTTGGAAAACGACCATTCCAGATGATTGTTACAGAGCTTCATTACGTGCACGGATTTGGAACTTTCCTTGTGTAACTTCGAAGCTGCGGAGATCACCTGTTCATCGAGATCATTCAATTTTGTAACTAGAATGTATATTTTCTCATCTTCTTGGTAAGCTTTATCAGTTAAATATTTCGTTAGCTCCACAGATTTATTTGCGTACCGTAACGGAAGTGTTTGCTCAAATTCCACTAATAGAAATATATCTCCTGCTTTGTTAAATAACCATTCTCGATCTTTTAGTACGCTATTTTCGTCTAAGACACTCAGTTTTAATATCGGTCTTCGCAGGTCTCTTTTCACGTAATAATTTTCAGTTTCAATCGACTCACCGAGTACGACGAGACATTCCATTAAAGTTAGATACACATCTGGTGTAACTTCTTGGAGTATCTCAATGTTGTCTTTAAACTTCTCAAGATTTATTCTCATTTTGCTCTGCATCGAAATAAAAGTTTCAGTTAAATTTTTATTTTTTATTTGTGTCTTTTGTATACTATTAATGCTTTCAAATATTTTCAAACTGTCTTTAAGAATAGAGGTCACTGGGTTTAAAAGCACAAAGCTCAAGTCCTTGGTAACTTCTTTAAACTTGATAAGTACCTTTTCGACAAATTCTTTCGAGGTATTACAGTTTAATATCAGTGGAATCAGTCTGCAGTGCCAAGAAGCGAGGTAAATGTCTTTTATGGTCAAATGAGGAACAAATATTTTCTTCTCTTGGAGAATTATTAAAATCCGTCGGTTAGATTCATCATTAACTGATCTCAGGATATCCCAATGGAGTCCGCGTAAGTCGCTATTCCAAGGAAAATCCAAATTTAAGCTTGAATTATACAGTTTGTCCAATACCGATTTATTGTAAGAAAAAATGTTTGTCAACAACCTTTCTTCGTTAATTGGTGTTACATTGAAACTTACCAGTGTTTCAATTATCAAATCGAATTTTTCATGGCTCGACTCTTCTATTTGATTTGGTTCGATTAGATGAGGTGAAAGAAGAAATTCCAAAAGCATCCTCTGTACGTCATTTCTTGCAATTCTTCGTATCTTTTTGCCATCACCCATTGACCACTTGGTGAAGTAGTCTGTTATGTTGATAATTACTGAATTACTTACGTTATGAAAGTGAGAACAGAATTCGTTTTTAATTATTCTGTCCAAAGAAGCGGCGGGAGCTTGTTCCGCAAACACATAAAACCTCTCGAGGAATTTTTGGTTGAAGGGTAATTCAGTTGAGGGCAAATTGTTTAATTTGTATACATTTGACTGCGATGACGTGTCCAAAAAATCCATTCCCCCTATGGTGTCAACGTTCAGATACTGCAGTTTGTCTCTGCTTGTCAACGGGGCGTTTGTCCACAAGATGAGGTATATTTCGTCCAAACTAGTGTTTCTTAATATATCCACACTGTTAGCGGTGATATTCTTCTCTATAATCTCGAAACTGTCTTGGTATTTCTTTAAACTAAATTTGTTTTTCGGTGTATGATTCTCAAGCTGCGTTGCTTGTAAATTACTGTTCACTAGATGTTTCAGTTGGATGCAGAATAATTTTTTATTCCCTTGTATGTCTCGGACCATGAGGACGATATCATCGAAAGCTTCAACTCCGTTTACGTTGCTTAATATCCAAAAATCGGAAATTTCTGAATCCAGCGCACATTTTATAGCTAAATAGGCGGCTATTTTTTGTTCGTATATTCTTCCATAGTCTACTGCCCCACTCCTTAGCTTCTCCTATAACAAAAACACAGATTACACAACACAGCCACACATAAACAACAAAGATCCAAACACAAGAGAGCCATAATGACTTGCAAAGGAAGTCGATGAGCTGAACAGGATGCTGCAGTCAAAATTCATAACAAATATATCATTTTCGTGGTATTTTGAGGCGTCATTGGTGAAATTTACGTCTGACCTCGATAATTATCTAAAATGAACGATTTTTTTATATACTTGAATATTAAAAAAGTAACTACCTTTAATAGATGTACACTTCACGCAAAAATTACTTAAATCCCTGAGAGAGTTTTTGAGTAATTGCGGAAAGTTATTATTTTTTTCTAAACATCACCTTGTAACTCAGTATGAGCGCATCGCAGAAAAATATTTTATAAGAATTTTAACCTTGTTTTGGTCTGGTCTACCCACAGAGGGACATCTTCCATTAGAACCGGAAAAGTATTCGTTAAAAAATTGAGATAATTTTCGCCATTCAAGCGGCGCGGCATGACATAAGGACCCAGAAGGATGTCACCGATGATCCCGGCCTAAACATTTATTCGAAATTCCACCTGAAAGTGGTTAATACGCCTCGCATGAGGATTTTCTTCTGCGTAATGGTGGAAATTACGTGAATTAAAGACACCACTTCTGGTAAAACCAGCTTCATCAGTGAATAAAATTCTGCTGTTGAAATTTGGGTCACGTGCCTGCGCTCCTTCAATAAAGCGTCAATATTGAAGTCTTCTCTCAAAATCGTGTGGTAAAAGCTCCTGAATAGACGTCGCATGATAAGGGTGGAGGAGCTGCTGTCTTATGATTCGATTAATTGTACTTTTTGGTACGCCAAAATCCAGTGCCAGACGATGAGTATTGATATTTGGATCTTCAGCGACCCTATTTAAAGCGTCTTCCTCAACGGCTGCATTTCGAACTTGAGGACAACCCACACGGTTAACGGCTTCCATGCAAGTTGTCTTCGCAAAACCCTAAGTCGGTCATCTCTTCGTTAGAAAACGCCATTCGAAAGGAACGTGTCGGACTGTCCGACCAACATCAAAAGTTTGAAAATTCATTTATTATAAAATGACATCATCACTTACTACGATAGTAGTGATTGTAGTGAGTAATTGTACTTGAGTAGTAGTAACAATGAATGTCTAAAACTGAAAACATTTTTTTGTGTAAAAACTATGAATGCTACAAGATTTTACCAAGAGCACGAAAGTCTAGAACAAGGGTCGGCAACTGGCGGACCGCGGAAGGTAAAATACTGGACCGCCAAAAATTTTTTGAAAATATAAATTACTGAAATAAATTATTTAAAAAATGTTTTTTACGTTTAAGTGCCAATCTTAACATTTTTTCTAGTATTTTAGAATTGTGTGAGTGTTTTGAGTTCTTAATGGTAGTAAGCAGATTAAATTTGAGTCCAAATTAAAATAAAAAATAAGAAATATGAATTTTTTTCTGGACCTCGTTAAAAATTTTTAAAAATATCCGGACCCCACCTAAAATTACTTGCCGACCTTTGGTCTAGAAAAAGGACTAATGCATCAATAAAAAAAATGATTTGATTCCAGCGACCAATAAAAAAGTTCTGGTAATTCTTGTACCAAGACACTCAAGAATTTACTACTTGCCCAAGGCAGATAGACGCGGTTGCTTCAGCAAAATATGAGTCTTACTTAGGAACAAGTCCACAGCAAGTTTTATTAAAATCCATAGTAACATTCTCCAAATATTACAAAAAACACCATTTTTTTCAAGAACTTTGACAATCAATAGCAGAGTAGCCAGACATTTTTTCTTAATGGAAGTTAGGTCAGATCGTTTTCTTTTGAGCCAAAGAATGTCGCAGTACCTTTTTGATCATGTGCTTATGGGACACCCTGTATAATGTGTGTATATTTATAAACCTATAGACAACTCGAAACAAATATTTGAGAAAATTGGTATATGTATACGTATATTCAAATATACCCAAACTTCAAGAATATGTCGTAGTTTCAAGTGCACTGAATATTTAGACACCCTGTATATTCACATTATATTAGAATAATTAATTACAATTACCTACTGCGATAAAAATGCACAGTTCAATGTGTTGTGTAAAAATGTATTTGTTTAAAAAGGAAAATTACTTACTTGCTTTGCCATTCTAATAAAACACTGTGTTCATATTTTTCATAAATTAAATATCTCACTGCTTCAAATCTTCCTTATCACTATCGTGATACTGATGTAAATCCCAACATTATTGGAAGATAAGATGTGTACGTTCTTGGAAAACTTAGTCATAGTTTTCTGAATTTGGAAACTTATATATAGGTTTCAAAATCTGGTTATTTATTTCGTCGGTATTATTTATTAGTAATTTAATCCAACCAAAGCGACATGTACATATAAATCTTTATCTATTTTATCAAACAGGAAAATTGTTTTTCCCTGATAAAGTAAAAACAATAAAATATTTTGTACATTGTATTTATGAAATATTGTTTTTATAACATTTGCCTTATAATATTTACTTTTTTCTTTATTTCTTAGGTATTATACCGCGTATGAAAAAAAAAAAAATTAAAAATCTATTTTAAAAAAAAATGTTTTTTCTAACCAAAAATCTTACACCGAAAAAAAAGCAGATGATTAAAACAAATACTAAACAAATAAATAATAAATACAGAAAAAACGAAAGGTATGCCACAACAATCAATATAATTTTTAGTATTTATAAACATTTTGTCAAATTGTTTTTTTTTTGTTGACTACAGGAGATACCTTTTTTTACTGCCTCCTGTTGCATACATTTAAAATTTTTTGTATGATCGTTATTTGTACATACAAACAACTATTTTCACTATATGATAAACGGTTTTAATCAGTTTCCCTATAAAACCTATTTCCTGATGAGTACTATTAACTTCAGTTTAGCTTATTTATCAACATTTCAATTTACACATTTACATCATTTTCATATTCGTTGTTTATATGTAAGTATTGATTCAGGGTACATTCATTACTATTACAATTATTGTTATTCTGTTTTTACCAGAGACGGTGGTCTGAGAACAAAGTTTTAGTTATTATTTACCATACCGCTCTACAATTACCTCGAATTCACCGTATGTACTAAATTGCAAACCAAAACCGCAAACACCAACTTTGCTTACGATTAAAGCATAATTTTTGGTGCCAAGTTCAACGTAACATTCGGGAGACTGAAACTTCAACGGAATTGCTTAAGTTTATTAATAATGCACGAAGGGTCTAACATCTGCGTACATCCATTTCCATTCTTTTAAAGGGCCTAGACTAATACTATTACAGATATAAATGGTTATCGTAAACGATGTATATTATATACGTTCTATATACCATTTATTACCATCCCCTAATAAAAAATTGGAGCAAGGTACAAAGACGTTTGAAGACTAAAAATTGTCCTAATACACATTTAATTATGCGTAGTAGCATAATTCGGATATCAATTATGGCAGCCGTATATAGCTCCACATAAGATCCTTATTCGTCGAGAAATGGTGAAAAACACACCGATACTCCACAATTATGAACTAACATTAAACCTGGAAACCTTGAATATAAAACTTAGGTGCATGAGGTGAGAAAATGTATAATAACACTCAGGAAAGTACAGGGACCTTTTGTTTATAATTTTTGGTGACTACAGACGGATTGCAAACCACGAGACCTGAATATCTTGATTACAAGAACCTGAAATCTAAACAGCAAATATTTGAAAATCTCGAGTACGTGTTGTATGGAACTGCAAAACAATATTATATTCGTTTAGATTGAAGACAGTACACGTAATTTCTCCAGTAGTTCAGATTCATTAAGTAGCATTGAATTTAGAAAATCCAAACCAAATCGTCGAAGATTTCAGTGCGTAGTCTTTCTGAAGTCATCAGGACTGTTCCCAAAGATCCCCAATTTTTTCAGCGTTCACAGTACCTATGTCATCAAGCAGTCGAGTTTAACGATTCCTGATCTTCTCGTAGTTATCAAACGTTACAAGGCATCCAGGTGTTATGGTTTATAGTTCAACAGCATATTTGCATGCTGGGTCAAGGGACACGAGCGGTGCAATGGTAATAAAGAAGCTGACGAGTTAGCCAGGACAGCATCGAGACCGGAACCAGTCTCTCCAGTGTGCTTTCGCTATCAGCATTTGTTGAAATTATTCAGGAAAATATCCACAAAGAGTTTATGAAAAGGTGGGATGAAATAAATAGTTGTTAATTTGCTAATGACTTTTTAGAATACCCTAGGCAAGGCTACAGCCAAAAAATACCTAGTCACGTCTATGTCAAATCTTCGCCAAGTGACAGGTATTCAAACTGGACACTGTTAGCTAAAGATGCACTTTCACAACATGAGGAAGTGTGAAATATACTCTTTGTAGAGGTTGTGAGCAGGAAGATGAGACACTACTACATATGCTATGTGAATGCACTGCCGTCTAGTCAACAAAAGAATCCGTGTTGGGAGAACATTGGCATTCTATGGCCTATATTAGAGAGACCCCTCTGAGCAACGGTAACACCTTTTTCTTTTTAATAGGTTGGTTAACGGCTCAGGTGGATTGATCTCCTAATGGGAGGAAGTGAAAGGGGTCCAATTGTACCTAAGTGCTGTAGCTTTTAAGCTACAGCTACAATTCCGGATTCCAGATTCCAGATGGTTTATAGTGTGTCTGTAGTGACCAAAATTGATAAATGGATTCTGTACTTTTCTGAATGTGATTGTAAAATTTGTTATCGTTTTTATCTAGGTTGTTTTACATTCCCAGTTTCTAAGTATTGTGGAGTACCGGTGTGTTTTTGACTATTTGTAGATGAATTCTTAGACCAGGCGGGATCTGTTTCAAAACACCCATGTACGGATGTTTGATACATATAGTATCGCAAATTTTTGCTTTAATGGCTCTAAAATGATACAAAACATAATTTCACTATGCACGCGCTTCAAAACATGTGCTAAACTTATTATTAAACAAATGAAAAAATTGGAAAAAATTCAATTTTTTTATATTTTTTTCAACACAGTTCAAAAACTATTCATTTTAATGAAAAATTGGAGAGGAAAAAAAGATTCGTAATTAAATTTTACACATGATATACCTATTTTCAATTAAAAAAATACAACGTAATTATTGAAAATATGGCAAAAATAACAAAAAAAAGTGAAAAAAAGTACGTTTCGCGATTTTTTCAAAGTACTTATATTATAGGTAGATGGTACTTGGGCAAAAAAATATTTTTGATATAATAAAACATCACACCAATTTTCGTTAAAATCGGTGCTATAGTTTTCGAGTAATAATTTTGCAATTCAGGTTTTAGAAAAAAATTGAAATATTTACAAATTTAACTGAGCCTAAATTGAGACTTCTAGATACTTGAAAATTTTATCACATAAAAAAGGTCACTTAAACTTTAAAATACGTCCAGAAAAATTGAAATCCGTTAATTAGGAGAGCCGTGGTAATTGTTTAAAGATATGCGTAATTTTTGCGCTTATAAACAAATAGAATAACTTTATAAATTCATTATAATTATTTTTTTAAATTATGCTTTTAAAGTACTAGGAAAGACGCTTCTTTAAAAAAAAAACGTGGTGATTCGTTAATTGGTTCCAGAGTTATAGTCAATCAAAGTTGACCGGCATTTGTGGCGCAACTACGAGGTCTGGGGGCTGTTTTTTAAACAAATACCTTTGTCATTCCGAGTACTTTCCAGGAGTGAATTTGCAAAGAGAAAAAAAAATGGAATTTTTTCCAATTTTTTCACTATTTGTTTAATAAGATTAGCAAACGTTTTGAAGCGCGCGCATAGTGAAATTATGTTTTGTTATATCATTTTGGAGCCGTTAAAGCAAAAATTAGCAAAAATTTGTTTTATTAAATAAAACATCTACACCAAAACAGATCCCACCTGGTCTATCTGGTCTTGCATATATATGAGGAAAATTCAAAGTGATTTTTCACTCATCATTGGATTTGACACCACGCGTAGAAAGTAAACGTCATAAGGAAGATTTTAAACTATCAAATGCTTTTATACTCTGTCTAAATTTTTAGACAGAGGGTGGGTAACAGTGACACGGAGTGAAAATGCAAGAGAACTTTTTTATTAGAAATATGACAGCGAATTAACTGCGCCCATAAACTTTTCTGAAAACCTAGAGGCGTAGTTTTTTTTTAAGTTTTAATGACAAGACTCCTCCAAAGCTCCACCACTAGTTGCATCATTTCTCTAAACTTCGTCAATCCACATCAAACAACTCCAAAGATAATTGAAAAAATATTATATTTTTCAAACACTTTATTAAGGCTTTTGGACGTAAAATGACACCCTTAATGCGGATTTAAAATATATACTGTATATGTTTGTAAATTTAGCACCCCGTGTTTCGAAATGTTTATACTTTTTGATAAGAGCAATTTTTGGGAAAACAATAAATAAATATTCCATTTTTATTTCTTTTACTACTCCCCACCAAATCGAACTAGTGAAGTTAAAAGTGCGCCCGATTTTCCATGCCCTCGTCGCGGGGCAACACTAGAAGGCGATCCGGCCGCCCGGCCCTGCCCCTTCCTCTAATAACAATCAATTTCGCGAGTCTCCCTCTTTGTTAGTGTCTTAAGGTCTGATTTACGGAGAACGGTTAGAGCCAATTTACGTTAAATATTGATTGAGAACGGCGCAATTGGCGGACTGCGTGCCCCCCGTTCGCACGGTCGCCGCTTACGTGACACCTTCCTAACTAAATTAATTACAAAGAACGCCATGACAACTTTCTCTGTTTTGCCAGGGCGCCGCGTCGGAGTTTTCAAATTTTAATGGATCCACTATCGTCCATAATTAATCACCGGGGGGACGGAGGTGAAAGGGAAGGGAAGCGCGGGGGGTAGTTGTAGTCGTCCATCTTAATGAACGGCGTGACGGCCGAATCTCTTGTGGATATCCCTCAGAATACCGATACAGTAATGTGTTTCGCGAACCTGTGTCATTTTTTATATCAAATTCAGTCCAATTACTTGCTTTGTCTGTTTATTTATTGACCTTAAGCCAACTGACATTGGACATTAAATCATCACGATTACTTTTTTGATATATTGCTTCGTTTTTGAGCAAAAAATGTATAGCTTAAGTGTGTGATTTTAATAAGTACTTGAACTGTGTAGTTGTCAATTCCTGCTTGTCAAAATAAATTACACAAATAGTGAAATGTGCTACGTATTTTCTTTATGGCCTTGCCTACGGTAATGCATTAGCCGCCAGGCGCCTCTATGAGCAGAAATACTCTAATCGTATAATTCCTCATCATACTATATTCACCCGTCTTCATCAACGTCTTAGTGAAACTGGAAGTTTTCGAAAACTTACCGCAGGAAACGGGCGACCCCGCACAGCAATAACTCTACAATTGGAGGAAGATGTACTTCATGAAATTGAGGACACTCCAACAACAGATTGCTAGAAACTTAAATGCAAGTCGTTCTACAATTTTCAGTATTTTAAAAAATATTGTTCTATACCAGTGGCGGCTCGTGAAGGAGGACTCTGGGACTCCGCCCCCCCCAGATATTTTCAAACTGTAAACTTAAAATAATGTATTTATTAAATCAATAAAAAATCTAAATAGTATGCATTCAATATGTCATATATGTTAGGTTGGTTGCATAAAGTGGATGTACTCCGTGAACCTACCAAAGAGTTATGTCTGACCGCGCGCGCAATCCCCAGTCCATCGCGGACGGTGAAATCGTAGTCCACCGTGAAAGCATATTTTTACATATGATTGGAGAAATTGGCACGTGGAGGGGTAGGCGGCGATAGGCTCGTGCGCTTTATTTTAGGACTCAATGTGGCAGTATTCCGTATCACTGCAGTGTAGTTATACGTGTTTTGTTTTTGGTTTGGCGCTTTTTAAGACATTATATTTTATAAGTTTAAGTTTAAAATGAGGGTTCGTGAAATAAAAAAACTTGTTATTAGTAATTTAAGTTTAGAGGAAAAAGTCGAATTGAAAAATAACGGACGTCCAACGCCAGTGTTGAATTTGGTTCAGGTACAGAAAGAGTGCAAAAGTAGGCCAGTTTTTAAGGAAATTACTCAAGCTTTACAAATATTAGTGACGATACCAATGACAACAGCAGAACCAGAACGGTGTTTTTCAAAACTAAATTTGATTAAACCTTTTTTGAGAAATACTATGTGTGAAGATCGTCTAAGTGCGTTAGGAATGTTGTCCATTGAGAACTGTATGGTTAAAAATATTCCAGACTTTAACGAAAAGGTGACACAGAAGTTCAGTGCGGACAAAAGCAGGAGAACGGATTTTAATTTTAAAAAATAGGTGAGTGCATTAAACAATATAAATTGATGTTATTAAAATAGTAAATAATAAATAATTGAGGCAGTGCCTCCTGCGTAAAAATTCCCATGAATCTTTTTATAAATATTTCTCATCTCTAAATCTACATATATCCCAGCTGGGTTGGTAGATCGATCATCCACTTCAGCCCCACACGTTGGAAATTTACTTCTTGTATTGTATCTAAGTACTGTATCTACATACTGACAGTATTCATTTTGGTGTACCTATGTACTTGAAAAACACAATGACCTTGAAATTCCTCAAAATTTTTCGCCTGCGGCGCTAAGAGGGGGACTACCGCCCCCCTCACCCTCCGCACCTCCTCTCATATACGTTCTCTCTTCAAAACGCGCCCCCCTGTGGTTAAACCCACGGGCCGCCACTGTTCTATACTCTTATCACATCCAACGGGTTCAGGCACTTTTACCGACTGATGTTCCGTTAAGATTAGATTTATGTCGACGGATTCGACAAAAAATTGGGGAAAATCCTCAATTTTTAGCAGAAGTACTATTCACGCATGAGGCGAATTTTTCTAGAAAAGCCATAATGAACTTCCATGATAATCATGTAAGGGCAGACGAGAACCCAAATGCAATATTAGAAGACCATCATCAACACCAGTTTTCACTTAATGTATGGGTCGGAATTGTGGGAGACCACTTAATAGGCCCATTTTTTTTACCACCTTTACTAGAGACGTTTATCGCCGTTTTCTTAAGGATGAATTACCTATACTTTTGGAAGACATCCCATAGCCATTAAGATTGCAAATGTATTTTATGCACGATGGTGCTCCACCCCATTTCAGTTTAGCTGCACGTGAATATTTGAACAATATCTACCCAAATCGCTGGATAGGTCAAAGAGGCACTCAACCCTGGCCCCCGAGGTCTCCCGACGTAAATTCGTTGGATTTTTTCCTTTGGGGTCACCTCAAACATTTGGTTTATACAACTTCAGTGCAAACCATAGACGAATATTTGAACGGGTTCGCCAATCAATGTGTCGTAGGATAGATGCCTGTATTAGAGTTGAAGGTGCACATTTTCAACAACTGTTGTAACGCCTGTGTATGTAAAGTATTTTTCATATAATTGCTGTTTCTTAAATATTTTTTTCTTATGTTTCTGTTAATATTAATTATTTAAAAAAATATTATTTAGTGAGTTACTGTTTCTCAGCTTGTTACATTGTTTTTCCTTCAAATGTATTTTTAAAGTTGATTAGTAAATATCTAAGACATTGAATTTCTATTTTTGTTTTCTACTTCCCTTAAGAATGTGCATATGAAAGGATACCAATTTTTTGCTCGAAAACGAAGCAATATATCAAAGAAAGTAAAGAGACAAAAAAGTTGTATTTTTAATCGCATAATTAGAAAAATTATGACACCTAAGAAAAAGCAGTGATGTCTTATATGTTTACTTATTAATATCAACAGGAATGAGTCCCAGAACGCCGCTGGAATAGATCCAATAAATCAAATTACGTAAGAAGACATCTACCGATTTTGTAAACAAACATACCAAATTTCAAAACATCGGAATTAGGGTTCTCCAGATATTAGTAAAAACCTTGTATTTTCTCTAAATTTCAACACCCTGTATCTCCGAAACGAAGCAATTTCGGACATAGGTTTATAGGAACTTTCTTTCTTACTTTTGGTCAAGGAAACTCCCCCTGGTTTTTCACAATATTAATGGGACACCCTGTATATTTAAACATAATTATGATGAATCTTAATCACGAATTCCGCGATACTAGGTATACAATGCATTATAACATAAACACAGGCACACAAAACAAAAAAATGTTTGCTCTTCTGCCATTGATTTGTTTTTAGTGTGGCATCACCACCCACGTTTTTCGAGAAAATCCCTCTATATCTTCAAAAATGGGCTATTTACGAACATGCTTAAGGATTGTGACGTCGCACTATAGGGTTTTAGAAGTCGATGTGAACGAAATTAAATATCTTCAGAAGTACACAATAAAACATATTTTTTCTTGCACGAATTTGTAGCTGATTTTCTTTCTAGGAAAAATAATCTCGAACTTTCTTATTAGTCATATGGTGGCCTTGAAAATTGAAAATTTGTGTATGTATGTATGTAAGTCAATATCCTTGGAACCACTCAGTCAATATCAATAACCTATAACCCATATTTTTTTTCATTCTGAACTGGACAAAATAATAAATTTTTCGATTAATTTCTGTTTTATGACGAATTTTTTATTTTCTAAAAAAACGATTTTGCTCATTTCGAATGATAGGATGGAGATATTCACATCTGACCAAGAGCAGTCAATTTCTTGTTGTCTCTATTTAAGCCAGAGTGTCTTTTATTATTTTTAATTAAATCGTAGTTCGATTCTGTTGTAGTACTTGAGAAATCAGATGCAGCTGTGAGGCTATATAAGTATCCACAGATTCCTAACTCTTTTTTAGTCGTAGCTTTAGTTTAGATTTTTTCCAAAAACAGTCGAACATCTTGGTTGGTTCTAGATACCATGTGTGGACAACAAAGTCAACCTAAAATTAAGCGAGGAATCTGAAAAAACACTTATACAGTAAGTTTTAAACACCATGTACATTTAATAAACTCTACCTAATATTAACCAAGGAACTCAAAAACACAATAATATATTATAATACTATAAATTAATGAATATTTATTTTTCTAATTTAATTTAATTTTATTTTATTTCAATGAATAATCTTTAATGATGTTTTGTTTCCTTTATTTTAATTAGTGTTACTGTTTTTGTTTAGTGTTGCTATTTATTGTTGAGCGCCTTTATAGTATTATAAAAAAAATTGAATATGAAATTTGAATGACTTGTAGTATTTTTAAAATATGTAAATATTCCGAAAATTCAACTTACCCTGCTAGCTAATTCTTGGATGCCAGATAATTTCAGTCACTTAGTTTGATTTTATTTTTAATAATTATTCTGAACTGAATTGGATTCTATTTTACAAACTTACTAATTTCCATGAAAGACAAGTTTTTTAATTTTGATTTTGTTTTATAAAAATTGTTTATATTCTTACTACAGAAATTTAAATTTAGCATGATGACAAATTCTTTAATCTCAGTAGTCGGTTCTATAATGATTATCTGATTTCTATGTGAATTTTAGATATTGCTATTTTTCAGAAAACAAAATATGTAAGGAATCTGTTTTTAAAAATTTTATATTTTTTCTAAGTTTTTAAATTCTATCTACCCTATCTCTGTCCTACGCCAAACTTATCTCTAACAAACAATACATATTCTAGATATACAATTTCTTTTACCTAATTACAACTTCTATTGTCTATGTCCACCTGGTCAACTCTCGTTCTGCAATCCTTTTCTGTTCCCCTTGTCTTAACAGCTAACTATCTCCTCTTTCCAATGTCCAATGTCCAATGTTTGCTGCCAACACCTCGCTACTCCTTGCTTCACTATGGTATTGGTCTTGCTATTCTGCGTCTTGATTCTCCTTCCTTTTTTTCTGTTCTCTACCACAGTCAAAATGATATTACTAACCTTTACTATATGGATTTCTTCTTTATCTGAAGTTTATTTTCCCTTTCTTTCTACTTTAACTTTCTTGGTCCTTTTATAAATACTCTGGTTTCTTTTACTAGTTTCTCTGACTGCAAGCCTTTGACATCTATCATGAACTACCTTCGTATCCTCAAATTTTCTCTTATATCTTCTAATTTAGGTTTATTTTCTTCTTTTGACTTTTTCAATATCTCGATTTAAATTCTCTTCTCCTTTTCTTTTTCCATATATTTTTCTTTGGTTCTTCTTCGACAATTACTTATTTATTCTTCTTTATTTCATACAAATTTGAAAACCTCATACAATTTTTTTTCTCTAATTATTATTCCTCCTCTCGTCTCTTAGTTACCCGACACTTTTTTTCTTTTTAACCACTGCACTCTTATTTCTATTTACAAATAATTTTCTGACTATAGTTTCCAACTTGCACCAATCAGATTACTTTTTACTGTATACATTTTTAATTTTACCTTTTCCAATACCATTTTGTTTTCTCCTGCTCTATTTTACAATTTGATTTCTATACTTTATTAATTTAAACGGATATTCCCTCTAAATTCATATTTTCTTATAAACTGTCACTTTATTCTTAACTGTCACTCAAATTAATATTATTATCCTGTCACCATTTATCCTAGTATGTTTTTATTTACTTTCAATTCTACTTAATAATAAAACTTTTAATTAAATCCAACCTGTTACAATATATAATTTATATTATTTTATTTAAAATGACAAAGTTATGTAGCGGCCACGCGAAATGGAACACCCTGTTAAGCTAAAAATATTTTCTTTACAAGGCCCACATGATTCTAGACAACTTTTATTAAAACCATTTTTTTTAAATTTTACATTTACAGAGTTACAGAAGAATCCATCTTAGGTGGAACACTCTGTATATAGAGTGTTCCATTTAAAATAACGAAGTTATGTATCGCCCAGAAGTAACGGAGTAACTGTATAACTGAAAATATTTTGCGGGGATGTCCAATATAATTCCAGACAACTATTATATAAAACATTTTTTCATTCAATTTAAAATAACAGACCTATGGTAAAATTCGCCTCAGGTGAAACACCCGGTATGTAGTAGTGACCCATTACAGCAAAATCAAAACACTGTTTATATACGTATGTATTGACCTAAGATCAATGAAAAATTAATGCAATCTCTGTTGGGTACGATTAATTCCGCTACCCATTCCAATTCAATTTTTTATCATGAAAATATTAGCGGCGAATCCGTTTGTAGCTTACCGTCGTGTCCAAGTTGTGACAGTAAGCCCAAATTGGAAGGATTCCACATATGTATTTTTAGAATGTCAATAAAAAAATCAAATTATCCCCCGAAGTGTGGGAGTTATGAGTTTATATCGAAAACCCATTTACGAGCTGTCTGCGGAGGAAAATAAAGTGAAATTTAATAAACGGATAATCTGGTAAGAAAATGCGAGAATAATAAAAACATCGCCGAACCGCAGACGAAATGCAGTCTGCAATCCATCCGTATCTGGAAATTGATTTTATGATCGTTTCGGAATTTGAAAGCGGAGGTTTTAAGGCTACAGTCGCGGAGTTCGTAATATTCGTGGAAAAATTGTTTTACAATCATCTGCGCATTTTAAAGAACATAATGCAGCTAGCTAAGAAATGGAAAAATTGTCTAGTTGAGGTATGAAACCATACAAATATTAATAGCATTCAAATTTTAGAGAGAATATTCTTCAATTACAGCATGTTCAGTTCCTCATGAAACACCGTGTATATAAGAATATTTTAAAATTTAATTAAAATGGTTTTGACAAAGATGATATCCATCTATATAATAAAATCTTGCGGTATGGGTTACGGTATGCTTGTACATAGATACGGCAAAATATATGCTGGATTCAAGATAATATATTGTTATGGGTTGTTATATGTATTTGTGTTTGCGCCAATATTTTTATGGGTAATGATATGTATGGGTATGTAATATGTTTGTGTAAATGTTTTTGCTGTAATTTAGGTTGTCAATTTTACCCTGGCTAGCTTTCGACCCTTCTCAGTAGTGAGTTCACACAACACACCACACTAAACAAAAGATATTATTTAGAAATTAATTTATTTAGTAGATTTTTTTTGTATATATAATAATAAAATTTAACTGTGAAATGTCAGACACAAATTAAGGAATATTTGGAATAATCCTACAGTAGGTACTTTTGTAACACTTGAGAAATATTTTATATAATTGTATTCAATTCGATTTATTATGATGTATTGTTGGTTGCCTATAGCTTAAGCGATAAATTTTGATTTTATAATTTCTTCCTCAATGTGTTACTGAGCTTACTTCAAATCTTAATATTTATTAAATTTTAAAATGGCCAAATTTATATAATTATTCAAATAGTGATATTAAATTTATTTAATGTCAATCTGGAATGAAGATTTTGTGTTGATATCGAATTTATTTTCAAGAAATAATACTTGATTTTTGTTAATATTATTCTATAGAATTTTCTATGACCTTTTAGATTGTATTTTTCAGTCCCTTTTGCTAGCTAGTGGTTTCATATAAAATTTTCTAATACTTTGTGCACAAAGTTACCTCTCTGTATATCTTGTTGATATTTTAATTGTCGAACTGACTTCCCTCTTGTACTCGGCCTGGATATTGTCCTGGAATCTTCGTCTTTCTGCTCTTAATGGATATCCGGAACCTGCTGCTGGAATCCTCGTCTTTCTGCAGTTAATGGATCTCCGGAACCTGCTGCTTACGTTATTTGTATGGAATCTTGTTCTTGAATCCTCGTTTTCTTGTTATTGCTGGAAAGCCGGAACCTGCTGCTTATTTTATTCGTCTTGAATCTCTTTCCTGGAATCTTCTTGGAGTTCGCCTCAAGCGACTGGACTTTTAAGTCTTTTTCTTGGGTCAACTTTAAATTTTTTTTCTACTAATTGACTAACTTTAATATTCTTACTCTTTTCCACTATAATTATTTCTATTTATTTGGGTTTTTCCCACATTACTTGTTTTAACAACTCTCTCTGACAAAATTATTTCGTAACTAATCAATAATCTTCCAAATTTTTATTTTTCCTACTCTCTTGATTTTTTCTTTTTTGTTAGGGCCTTTCCACATATATGTCTGTTCTTTTAAATGCCGTTTTCTTTTTCCAATTCACTTCACTTCACTTTATACTTTACAATTTTACAATCATATTCTAGTTTGTTTACAAAAATTTTAACTTATACATATTTCAAAATATTCCTTACTTCTATATTTGTATTTGACTTTCATATGTAATATTTTATGACTACCTGTAGATCCAACTTTATTTTTCACATTTCACTGACATTTATCTTCCTATTGATATATAAAATTTTACTTTAGGCCTTAATATTTCCTAATACTTATCTTTCTTACTTTTAGTACTACTATTAAATAAAACTATGATATTTTAGATTTCGTTTGATATATGTCACTTGCTATTACTAATTAATTTTGATTATGTTTTTCCAATAATATCTTTGGCATGTACTCTATTTGACCAAAATGATGATATAACTATCAATAATTTGATTTCATCTCAATATATTGTTATAAATTCTTGTGAGATAATAAGTTTCTTACCTTTGTTTGCTTACTTTGCTTCGCTTCTTGTGTCCTATTTTTGTTCTTTATTGTCTGGGCGCCAGCTCACATGAGCTTATAGTTGTAATTTTATTCAAATTTTGTTTGCTATGTTTAGTTTGAAAAAAAAATATTAATTTAAGATATAAGCAAATTTTTATCTAATATGAGTAGTCTACCTCAGGGTAAGGTTCTCAGAAGATTAGTATTTTTATTTTAAAATATTATACTGATTAATGAATTTAGATATTTAATCTTGAGAACGAAAAGACAAAAAAATTATATTTGAATTTTAAATGAACACAGTTATTCTAACTCTCGTAAAAATAATTTCTAATTCATTTAATTATTCAGATTCACTATATTTCAAATTAAATAAACATTATGTGATTGGCTAACACTTAATTTATTTTACTATTTACCCTAAATTTTCCAATCTTGTATCAATAGAAGTATTCTTAAATTAAACCTACGCCACTTCCTATCTTCTAACTGAAACTAAATAACAATATCCAAGATTTGGATTTAAATATTAAATTTAACCAAGTCTGTATTATATTAGGGGTTTATACCTCTTTACCACTGTCTAATACACTAATTTCTTCTCTTCTTGGTCCTCTATCTTCTCTATTCCTTTTCTGTACCTTGTTGTTTGTCTCCTTTCTGATATTTCTATCTGTCGGTGACTTGGACTTGATGTGTGTCGACTCGATACTGGGTAATACTCTATAACAGTTAACTTTGTTTGGTTATTGGACTTACTTAGGTTTCTATTGACCGTGATCTTTTATTAATCTAGTTCTTGAGATTATGTTTTCTTATACTCCTTTTTATAAATGGTTTTCTTTACTGAATACATATGTTTCTTTCTGGCAATCAAATTATCTTCCTTTTAAATTAAACATTTTATTTTTTCAAAACTTTAGTTGTCAGCTCCCCAATTTATTATTTTTTCCCCTAGTTACCTCACTCTTCTTCTTTTCAGGTCCCACTAATTTTTTTTAATTCTAGTAATCCAGATTATTTATTACCAATCACATTTTCAATTTCGAATGTATTTTATTACATTATATTTCTTTAAATTAATTTTTTACGAAAATTTTTAATTGATCATATACTACTTTTTATTTATTTTATCTTTTCTTTCTCAATTTCAACCATCTACTGTACTCCTATTGGTCACATTTATTCAACATATAATTTATTTCTTTAAAATCAATTTTACGAATTTTATTTTCCCAAAGCCTTTCTCTTTGATATTTTAAAATCTTTGCCCCAACTCATTCTATTACAATATATGTCTATCGTCATTATTGGCAAATAAAGTGCTGTTAATGGTGAAAATGAGATCTAAGGGCAAATGTAGGTATATGTAAAAAGTATTCCTAAATATGGACAAGGTCGCGACAGAAAAAAATAAATAACTATATTATCGCTTTCGATAATATGTATATAAACTTAATTGCATTTTCATGTGTTTATCAATTATAAAACTATTAACTAACTAATTCTGAATTATCAATATCGCAATAATCATAGTGAAGTGTCAGTACTTGAAAATGTAATTCATATTATCAATAATGTTATATGGTAAAATTTCCAAATTGATTTCATTTACTTTTTACAAGGAAGAACACAAGAAGTTCTCTTAAATGTTAACGGCATTCAACATTTTTCACAACCGAGATATATCCAGTTAGGTCCCCTCAAGGGAGCATTTTAGGACCATTTGTGTTTTTAATTTTTATTAATAACATTGCAGTTATTGCGAATTCAAAAAGATTTGTAACATTGTTCGCATATGACACTTCTGTGGCGGTTAAATCGGAATCTATCGTTGCATCGTCGTGACGACACAAAACCTTATTTGACCGTGTTTAATACTAAAGAAATAGATTTTAGTACAGTCAAATTTAATAACAAAACTATTCAAGAAAACTCCACAGTAAAATTTTTGGGAGCCCTAATTATCTTACCGAATTATTGAATAAATTGGCAAAACATTGCATTTTTCTTTGGCGTTTAGGCAAATTTGTAGGTTTGCATATCTTAAAAATGTACCTATTATTATGTTCAATCTAATGTAAGCCACTGCATTATTTGTTGCTAATAGGTATACGTTTTTGTTCATTATTAAGATTAACAGGTTTTAGATGAAACCTGCTCTTTGACAACAAATTTTTTTAAGAATAAAAGCATCTAGTGAAAATTGTGATTCAACGCGAAGGAGCACCAACAGCCCTCTGTATTTTCCTTAAATATACTTATAGCCTATTCCATTTGATACAACAAATTTGATGATTTACCTTAAATCCAGTATTTTTTAATTCCCCAGAAAATAAACTAAGTTTATTTTCAATTTCGAGACTAATAATTGCTTCCAGGTATTTGATGTTTGCAATTATAGATTGCTGCAATAGTTTAATGTCATGCGAGCCGAGTAAATCAAATTAATAATCTCCGGTTATAGGTAGACAAAACAGTCTTGTAGTTCGGCTTCGCCAAGTTGAAGAGATAAGGATAGTTCACAGGTTAATTAACATGTTGCTGGATGTTAATAGATAGCTCCTAAACTTTGTCTATCTTAGAAAGTTCCGTCCTTAACGAAATTGGATACGTCCAGTGGACAAAGGGACCAGATCAATGTATTCCATGGACTTCTGCATAGCCTAAGTTCTAGATTTATTTTAAATATTGCAATATTGCAAAGAGAATTACAATTCGGTATTTCACAGAATTATAATCGTTGTTATTATTAAACAGAAAATGAGGCTAAAAACAATGTTTGTATAGCTTAACTATGAAATTGGACAGATATTAAATAGCAGATAAGCATTAATTTATATAAACACTCAAACTCAAACATAAGGATCGGTAGTTTTCTCCGAAAAACAGATAAAGCACATGCACAGATAATAGTATGTTTTCAGCCACGAAAACTGAATAACTCCAAATATTTCGAATTTTCACTCCCAAGAACGGCGGTGATAACATTTTTAACAGTAAGGCGATGTTTCGCATTGTATTAGTTATGTCCTGTCCAAATTTGGTAAGAGCATCTCTCTCGGTTTCGAAGATTCAATGCTTTTGTATGTTTTCAGTCATGAAAATCGAATGATTCCAAATATTTTAAACTTTCACCATCAAGAACGGTGCTGACGACATTTTTAACAGTAAGGCGATGTTTCGCATTATATTAGCTATGTCCTGTCCAAATTTTGTTAGTGCATCTCTCTCGGTTTCGAAAATTCAATACCTATATACAGGGCTTTCATTAATGTCCGAAACCCACGTGACCAAATTGGTTGTAACTATCAATAAATTTGAATTTCTTAAGTTGACTACTATGAAAATTTCAAGTTTAGGGACCCTAAACCAGCTGTCAGTCCAGAGGTGTCCATGGTACCGCTGCCGATAGTTTAAGTCATTATGTTCTTATGCCTGTACGTTTTCCCTTGATTGTTTCTGTAATTTACCAACATTTTTACGTTTATTTACTTTACTAACAACAGTTCTTTTCAGAGCTACAGAATTTGTTTGTGTTTTTTACGTAAGTAAATAATGTATTTTAAGGTTATGTTTACTTATATTTGTTTCATATTTTTAGACTTCAAGTATTTAAAAATGCCTTTTACACCTGAGCAAGACACCTATATTTTAAAGGCACATTTTCAGAGTGCCACGCGAAATCCAGATGGAATTAGGTTACAATCCTGTATTGACTAATTCACTGAAGCTTTCCTGATGCAGACGTTGATTATAACGTTTTTAGGAAGCACAAATCAATACTTGTCAATAGATGTGACGAAAAACATTGTATTTGTAAGGGGAAATCAACTGGCAGGCCAACAGTTTTAACTGAAAATGGAGTTCACGATATTCGACAACGTATGGAGCAGAGCCTTCCAGGCCAGTTGTCTGTTATACACATTAAATACTTGAAACTACATTATAATTAACTTAAAAGCCTTAAAATGAATTTCTGTGTGTAGATATTTGGAAAAATTTTATGGGGATCGAATTATTAGTAGGGGATTGTGGCCTAGTCGAACCCCTGATCTTACACCTTTAGATTATTATCACTTTGGACGTATAAAAAATAATATTTTCAAGCAGCGAGTTTCACACACTTGAAGACCTAGAAGTAGCGATTCGCCATGAAATCGAATCCATTACGCCAAAGTAATTGGAACGTATTTTCGAAAGCATGAAACGGAGGGTAAATTTATGTCTAGAAAATGAGGGTGGACATTTTGAACACCTTTTATAATAGAAACTAAACAAAATAATACTAATAAAAAAAATAAACTAATACATCATTTTCCTTTGATAAAAATAAAATATCTACACCACTGGTGCCATAGACTGATTCAGTGTTTTAATTTTTATGAAATACCAATTTGTATTGGGAAATGTAATGTTGGTTACCTATCGTCGCGGTCACGTGGGTCTCGGGCATTAATGAAAGCCCTGTATGTTTTCAGTCACGAAAATCGAATGATTCCAAATATTTTAAACTCTCACTACTAAGAACGGCGGTGACAACATTTTTAACAATAAAGCGATGTTTCGGATTCTATTAGGTATGTCCTGTCCAAATTTGGTTAGTGCATCTCTCTCAGTTTCGAAAATTGACTAATTCCAAATATTTCGAATTTTTACCACCAAGAACGTCGTTGACATTTTTAACAGTGAGGCGATGTTTCGCATTGTACTGTCTAAATTTGGTTACTGCATCTCTGTCGATTTCGAAAATTCAATATGTATGTTTTCAACGACGACATTTGAATAATTCCAAATATTTCGAATTTTCACCACCAGGAACAGCGGTGACAATATTTTTTGTGGCAGAAAGTCTTATGTAGAAAAATACAATTCGAGTGAAACAACTGTTTCACTCTTGTCTTGAATATTTCGTAATTTAACTTGAATTGGTTTTCTCTTTGTCGTTGGCGTGAGTTTAATGAAAATATTTGTCCAAACAACATATTTAATCTTTTATTACAAAGTTGGCATTCCAACGAAGATCAGAGCTAACTCTTGCAGAGATGCACGTAAAGTAAACACGTTGTCTTTGCAGATGTTTTGAAAAGAAAAAGAAAAGAAAAGTTCAGACTTTGTTTCTTTGTAAACAGATATACAAGACCACGAAAGATTTTCCATAATAATAACATTAAGATCATTGTAGCACGTTAGTTTTTATTCGTGTATCTGTAATGAATACTAATAGTGCAAATTGTATTTTCTAAGGTGGAGAACAAATACTTCTTTGCTTTAAGAAGTATCCAATTTTCGCACTACCGTGATATGTTATTCAGATCCTGCCGAAGTGTTGTACAAAAAGTATAGTTTGCTGTCGTCAACAAAAGAAGAAAGTTTAAGTTTATATGTAGCAGTAGATCCCAGACGGACTCTACGAATGCGAGAGGTCCCCAGACAGACCCTTGTGCAACACTGGATGCGTGGACAAAAAGGAGTCACAAACCCTGACATTAAAAGTTCTGTCACAGAGGAAAGCTTCTTACCAGAATATAACCATCCATGAGGACCAAAATTGTTGGGTTTGCGCAGCAGACTTTTTATAGAATCTTAAAATGTGAAGTGAATAGTGTCTATCTATAGGAAGTTTATCATCAAGTGATAGAGATCAATCTTTGATACACTACAGAAAATTGGTCTCTATAACGTTTGATGATTTTAGAAAATGCTTCATTTGTATTGTGGTGATAATTTTGCTGATATTTGCCAATAAACTTACTGGGCGAAAATTTTACCAATCCAGTTTATCACCCTTCTTATGACAACCCAGTGACAGAAGCTTGCTTTCCTAATGGTAGGAAGGAGACGATTTGTAAAAAAAACATGCATAATCATTAAAACTGGTTGGGACATGAATAGACTGTATTCTTTGAGAAAATTCATCTTTAAGCCACTTACTCCAAAAGAAGAATAATTTTTAAGTTTTTTGACTGATTGATCTTCTTTAGAAAGGCAACTAGTTACTAGGCCAACCATGTTCTATTCTCTAAAAAGAGAAAATATTTATTCGAGATAGTACGATCAAAAACAAAAGACTATGCTATTAGCAAGAAATGAGAGAGACAAGAAGAAACAAAACGAGGAACAACAGAGTTGCTTTCACTTTATTTCAATATTTTTCCAAATATTTGTTTAAAATATTGATTTTAATTTTTGATTTTGAGTTTCCGTTACAGATTACGTAATTTGTAAGTTTGCGCACTGGGATGATTTTTCTGGCAATTTTTAACAAATCGATTTTATGACTTATAGTTGCAACTAGTCATAACTATTGGTCATTGTTTCACTGTCAACTAAGCAACAGAATAATACACGATTCTCAGGACAGAATTGCCAAAAAAAGAAAGAACTAATGGAAGTCTTTGAATCTTTTAGTAAAAATGTCATTCCCCCAAATACTATTTTAAGCAATTCCAATAAAACATTATGATTTATTGACTTCTTTATGTTTCTATGTACATGTAACACATGTTTTAACAAAAAAAAAGAACATTATCAGGGTATAAATATCTTATTAACAAATGTAGAAGGAAAATTTTCAGTTTTTCTCGCTTAAAAAAATGTATGGACTAATAAAATAAGACCTATATTTAAATTAAAACTAAGTAGCAAAACTATGATATACCAGCACATTTCTATTTCTTATAAACAATACAAGTAGTAATGTTACGGCGTGTTGTATATGGGACACATTGTATACTGGCCCATTTATTTACATTGAAAATCAAATTTAGGAACCGGGTCACAGAGAAGATATATCAAAATACCAACGGAGCATGAAAATTGTGAATTACGTCTGCGTTGATATATTGTTATTGAAATAAACATGAAATATAATTTAATGGGTTTCTTTTAGATGTCTTTTTTTAGAAACATGCCTTTGTTTCAAAGAGTGTCCTAAATGTATTTGAGGTAATGTAGAGAAGCTCTCTGTTTCCGTGAAAAGATGCGCTTTAATGTGTTTTGTTTTATTTTTAAGAAGGGTAATGCATTTCGACGATGTAGGATGCTATATCGTGATTCTTTAGATCATAGTAAAAAATGTTCCTATAATTGGGTATCCTAAAATATTTCGTTAATGAAAGAAACTTTTGGTGCATTTTTTAAATTAAAGTATCTTCTTATTTGATTTCCGAATTATCTAATGACCAGTAAATTTTACGAATATTTTACAAGAATACTTTATTGCCACAAATTGAATGTACATTTTAAAAACATTTAGAATTATTTAAAAAGTCAGTGGCGTACAATTTTTTTTCAAAAAAGGTCCCCTACTCCCCCAATATAGTGTATTTTGGAATAAGTTATCCATGAAAAAATAATCCCTACTAAAAAAATGTCATCCCCCAAATTTTGTCACTCAATCTTTTATGCCAGTGAAGTTACAGGAAAAATAAACTTGATTATTTTCATCGGTAGAATACGCTATTAAAGTTTGTCAAAACTTATCATTAATACCCTGTATAAACTTCAAAACATTATGGAACCAATATTTACCTTTTTTAGAGTTCAATATACAAAATACAAAACTTAGGAAAAATAAAAATTTGAAGGGAAAAGCCAAGTGTTAGTAATATATCATATTAACGTATTTTTTTTTTACTTTACTAATAATACCCTTAAATATTTGTACTATTTTCTTTAAAGATATTAAGCTAATTCAAAATAATCTTCAAATTTTTCCTAAAAATCTTATGAAAGGAAGTCATATCTATAATGCTTTTATAATAGCAAAAATATTGGGGGTGTAAGTTCAATGCTGGGACAGGGATTGTAGCTCCCACAACTTTAGGCAAAAGTTTATTTCGCCTAGTTTGAGATAAACCACGTTTTAATGTAGTTTCAGATAAATTTTCAGTGGGACAATGTGTTTTTAAGTCACAGTCAATTGATAAAAAGTAATAGCAATGTACTCTTCGGATTTGAAAATCAGTATATTCAACATACAAGAGCTACTAAATATAAATAGAGAGAACATATCCTCTAATGTAAAAAATGTTAATAAAAAATATATAATAAAAACAATTTTAGATACAATGTAGTCTCAATAACTGCTATATAATTTTTTTATTTTTTACGAGTTTTTCCTCAGAAAATTAAAAATTTCTACAATGATATTTTGAATTATTTTCAGAATTAAAACTTTTGATAAAATTTTGAAAGTTTTTATTAAATTTCGACCGGAAAACTTCTATATACAGGGTGATCCATTTAAAATGTATTTAAGTCTGTAACTTTACTGCTAGGGGCGCAACTGCTATAGTATTACAGAAAATTACCGTTTTTCGAAATTTCACTTATATAACCTAAGTACAGAATACACTATTTAGATACACCGTTAAACCTTTCATAAGTTTTGTCTGGACTTTTTTTTGTTATTACCATAGCAACGCCAGTATGAAGGACGCCATCTTGAAATTTTTAAATTGTCATGACTCCTAAATGCCTTAATCGATTTCAAGAAGCGACGGCTCATTTTAAAAAACTATTAATAAAATTTATATTTATGATATGAGAATAACAATATTATTTTCGTAGGCAACGGTAGACGACGTTAATCAGAAATGTTTTGTAATTGTCTCCGTTTACTAAATGCAACAATATAGAATTTTTTTCATGGCTTGATAACCCATTCATTAAGGAAAACAAATACACAAACCGGAGGTCGATATATTTTACAAGCTTGTAATTTAATTTTGGCTTGTACTGTATCAATGTTATTTAGGAAACTAAATAAAGGAGGATGTCCTAGCACAACTTCACTATTTTAGCAATAACTAAAACGAAACGAAGAAAGATATGGACCTGCGGTTTGTGTATTTGTTTTCCTTAATAAATGGTCTATAAAGCCATGAAAAAAACCTGTATCGTTGCATTTAATTTTTTTTAGTAAACGGATACAATAATTACAAAACCTTAGCGTGATTAGCGTCGTCTACCGTTACGCAGGAAAATAGTATTTTTATTCCCGTATCCTAAAAATAAATTTTATTAATAGTTTTTTAAAATGAGCCGTCGTTTCTTGAAATCAATCATTTAGAAGTAATGACAATTTAAAAATTTCAAGACGGCTATGGCAATAACAAAAAAAATGTTCAAACAAAACTTATAAAGGGTTTAACAGTGTACCCAAAAAGTGTATTTTCAACTTACGTTATATAAGCGGAATTTAGAAAAAACGGCAATTTTCTGTAACTCTATAGCCCTTGTTAAACTATTTTAAATCAATTTCTTTTGACCCTATTTGTTAATAGATCTAGCAGGACTAGTTTCCTATATACCGCCGTTCCGTACCGTTAATGGATAATAATAATAATAATAATAATAATGTTTTTATTATAATGAATACTACAAGAAGTATTATTAATATACATACAGAAATTGCATTATAAAGGGCAGTGTTCAGTGGTTTCCCACAAGTGAAAACCTCTGCTCTTCCACACAACCCAAAAAAAAA
>NW_019416990.1:57774-78566 GCF_000390285.2 Anoplophora glabripennis | reverse complement strand
ACATCATTATCCTGTGCTACTCTTAGTGCTAAACTTAATTACTTTGGTGTTAGTAATTTGTCTATAAATTTTTTTAAAAAATATTTAAGTATTAGACACCTTGAGATTTGTCTAGTCACCTTGAATTTTGTCGAACAGGTATGCTGATGACACTCAAATCTATTATTCTTTTGATAATCATGACCTGGATAAAGCTGTTGAAAATATTAATTCAGATCTTGCTGCTATTAGTAGATATTCTAAAGCTCATGGATTAATTGATTAATGAAAGTAAGACAAAAATATTAATGTTTGATAGTCATCGTAATCTTGTTCTTTCAAGTCAATCTTTTAATGTTGTATCAAATAATATAACGTTACAACTAGTAACTACTTGTAACAATCTTGGTTTAGAATTTAATGTAAATCTCAGATTTAATTCTCATGTGTCGAATTTGGTAAAAATGTCTTTTTTACTGATATTAAGTTACGAATGTGTTACTCAATTATTCTTTCTCGAGTAACATATTCTGATATCGTGTATTGGCCTGTATTGTTAGAAAGAGATAAATATTCTTTACAAAAAATACAAAAAGCTTGCCTTGGGTTTTGTTATAACATTAGAAAATATGAACATATATCTGCAGTTTTGTATGACTTTAAATGGTTTAATGTACATGAACGTTTTGTAATTCACCTAGCTTGTCTTGTATATAAAGTTTTAGCTATTAAACAGCTGCAATACTTATATGACAAAATTATAAAAAATTCCGATATACATGACTACATCATTTAAATGTACCCAAGCACTGACTAATTTTGTTCCAACGCAGCTTTACCTACAACTCTGCAAATGCATTGAATTCGATACCAGTAAACACCAAATTCTTGTAACATGCTATATTCAGAAAGAGGATCAAACAATTTCTTGTACTTAGACGACGTCCTACATAGTTACTTCTAATTTATATATTTTTATATGGTATTTTTCATTTAGAATTATATTTGTATTAGGGTGGTTATACTGAACAACAGTATTGGATATCGTCCCTTATTTTGATATACAGGGTGGCCAAATGAAAACGAAACAGAGCCATTTTCAGGAACTGCGTCAAGATTGTAGAAAAACGCTCAGACCCGTCGATTTTAGATTAAAGGGGGACATTCTCTGGACAATAATTTGGAACCCACTAATTTTACGTTCATTGTGTGTACACATAAACATTAATTTATGTTTTTTACAATTGTGTTTTTTTACGAAAATGATAACAAATCGCCAAAAACCAATGTAACGCAAGAAATACTAAATTTATATCATTGGCGTACTTAACTCGAATGACTGACATTTTTGCCGTTACTAATTATTGTTTGTACATAAGTTTCAACTTTAAAATCAAAATTCTTAATAAGTATTGGGCGGAATTATAAAATTTAAAGTCTGTTGTAAAGAGAATTGTAAGAACTCTCAAAAGAAATATTACTCAACCCCCAATGCCATTTAAATATTTTGGGGTGATGCTCACCGTTACTTGGGGGTGAAAGTGGCGGAGTCAAAAATACCAGTAAAGAATGCCCCCTTTATGGCTCTGTTTCGTTTTCATTTGGTCACCCTGTATACATAATAACACTGTGGTATTTTGTACCCATTAACCCTTTAAAATAAACGAAGTGTCATGGATTAAAGAAATATTTAAGTAACATTTTGAGAAGAATGATTCACTATGTTAAAATTTTTTACTGGGATAAATATTTAATATTTGTACTAATTAGGACCGATTTTTGTTTACTGTCAATTCATTTAAGCATTTTGATTTATATTACGGTGGTGGAAAATAAACATTTTAACTTTTTAAAAGTTATTTAGTTTATCTTAAAGAGAAGCTTTCGAAATAAATTATTAAACAGAACTTTTTGTTTCTGATGACATAAGTACTTTAATAAACTAATGGCTCTTAATTTTAGGTCACTGTATATTTTCGACGAAGTACATTTAGAATCATTTTAGACTTTATCAAATGTGTGATAAACCCATTTTAAATAAAAAAATAACTCGAAAATGGCTTGTTTTCTTTTTAAAATATAAAGCTTTCTCAGAAACGACCCGTTAGAAACTAAAACATTTTAAATTCATTTCTACCCTTACGAATTACGCATATCCTTAACTAAGTCCTTAATCCTTCACACCCTACGTAGATATGCAGTTTAAATTTTAATTTTCTTCCCAGGAAAGTCCCGCTGGTAGACTAATCTCAGTTTTCCGTTTACCTGCACAGCGCTCCGTAGAAAATATGGGAATCGCAGGAGCCGTCCCGTGGTCTATCTAAATTAAACTAAGACCCCTTGCGGTCCAGACTCGGCTCCGGATTCAATGGCCCTCGTCCTCGTATGCCCGGCTAGCGAGGATGATTTTCTGGTGGAGCAGGCCGAACAATAGGGACGTTTTGCTAATGTGCCTAAGTGATTTAGGTGCATATTGTTGGAATGTAGCCCCCGGTCGCGGGGATTAATGTAGTTATGTAACGAATTTGTTTTGCAGAAGTTTTGATATACGCCGCCTTAAATCATCGCAGTTGCAAGCGCGGAGGAAAGGTAAATAAATTTTGTGGCAAATTAAGTAAGGCTCCGCTAAATAATAACTTTTAACATGTGTAAATGTTGGGCGATATGAATGCGCTGGAAATAGAACAAAATAAGTGCTTTGTTTTAGGAGTTTATTAAATCCACAGTGTGTCCGAGAATGGTGCGTCACAGGGTGATTGCGCTTTAAATACCGAAAAAATATTAAACAATTTTAATTGTAACTAATAAGTATAACAATAACTAATAACAAAACACGAAACAGAATATAAAATTATGATTATTACTTTAAAAATTTTTCGATATGCATGCCTCCTAAGCAATTATCCAATCTTTTCCTAACTTCCCTTGTAGCTTTAAATAACGTTTCTCTTGAAAGATTCTCACAAACACATCGAATCTTTTGCTTAAAATGCTCCAAACTTCTCGTGAGTGTCTTATATACTTGATTATTTTTTAATGTTCCCCGTAAAAAATAGTCTACAGACGTTAAGTCTGGACACTTTGAAGCTTATTCTACAGACCCATTAATTCCTATCGACTTAGTTCATAAAGTATTATTAAATAGTCTGTAACTCTTTTAGCTTTATGTGGAGGAGCACCATCGTGTTGCAACCACATATTCAACCTGAGCTGCAGCGGCGCATGTTCAAGCAGTGCTGGAAGCTCCTCTTTCAAAAACTGTAAATAGCTATTAGCGTTCAATACATATTCATAGAAGTATGAGCCAATTAAATGAATTCCAATAGTGCCACACCAAAATTTTATTCCATAAAGGCCCTGATTTTGAATGGGATTAACATAGTGTGGATTTGCAGAGTCTATTACCTATTTCCAAATTAACCATTATTTGGGCTGCATAATTAAGTCTTTTTTCAGCATGTATGTCAGATAAATGCTCCAAGTTATTTAGTCATGATAACCATTGGACTGAATATTCTTTGCACAGAGCTTCTCTTTAAATTTAATGCAAAAGTGGCCTGTCGTAGGTATCGAATTTCTAGGGTTTTCCTCAAAATATTGTAATACCCAAGCTACGGTAATATCATTACACACAGATTTTGAAATTCCTTTCCCTTTTCTTGATGAAAATGCATTTTCGTTAGCACACAAAATTCGCAAATATTTTTGGGTTAACAACTTGACGCTCTGGATATCTCTCATGATATAAGTTAGCAGCTCTTCTGTCATTTTTTTGACATTCACCATAAATTGAAATCATGTCAACTTTCTCATTGTTTGTGAACATTTTCTAATTTTTAGCTACCACTTACTAGTTTGTTTATCATGCAAGAAATATCGTTTGACAGAAACTAAGTAATATGCAAACAGACTTCTAACAGCAGTTTCAGCCATTGTTTTCACAGCAATGTTGATTAAATCTTGACTAATTCCAATACAATGGGATACATTTTTGTATAATTTTTGTTATTATAACTTTTTAAGGAGAAGAGATAGGTAGAGAAAAAATTTCTGCAGAAAAAATGTTTCTAAAAAATAGATAATTTTAGTTATCATAAAAATGGGTATGTTCGTGGAAAAAAAGTTGATGGCGTAATTTTTTAAATTTCCGAGTTTTCAGAAAAAAAATGTTTTTCAAGTGCGAAACGGACCTTAGCGAGTCCTGATTCACGCCATCTAAGCAGAATTTTACTGTCGTTTTTCGTTTGTCTGTTATGACGCGAATTTTGAGACACTTCTGTATTTAAGTGTCAATAAAGCTTCTATTCTATTAAAATAAAACACTTTTGCTTCTAAGCCCTCTAGTAGCAACAATCTAATTTATTCTTCATATTTCAAGGACCATTGGGAATTTAGGAAAAATGAATAAAATCATTTTTGCTTAAAATTAGTCATAGAATTCATATATGAAGTATCCCGGATACCTCGGCGGTCACCCTGTATACAGGGTGTGGCGTGTATAATCTATAAAAATGAGACTACAGTTTCCTGATGATATTTGTAATAGAAAGTTCTTATACGAAAAAGTTCAGTCTTCATGTTTTTTTTTTGTAAATTAAAGTTCGTTTATTCAATGAAAATGAAGCCCTATCCTGTGTTATTTATTAAAAACTTTGGAAATGTTTTTATGCGACCTGGGATGCAAACTTATAATTTAAGTCTGTATAATCTAATACTAGTAATACTAAAAGAAGGTTAGATTAGATTGTCAAAAAATTTGTGCAGTCAACTGATTTCGTATTTGTATTGAATTCATTATTCATTTAATTAATTAAATATTAATCATCGTCCATCGACCCATCAGTGTTAAAAAGTGAAAGATTCCAAACAAAAGTTTTTATTTTGTAATTCCACGAGTGACAGTGTAATTTTTATAAAGTAGTAAAAAATAAGAATAGCGTGCCGATTACATTAAATACGAGATTCTTATTTCTTACTTTGCTTAATTTTTTAGTTTGTGCACAAACTAGTTTTACAATGAAACGAGAAAACAATGCATTTACTATTTAAGAACGTGTCGATATGGTGTTACTGTATGGTGCAGCCGGAGAAAATGCGCTCGCAGCGACTAGGTTGTACCGGGAATGATGGCCACAAGTTCACCCCCCCATGTGCAAATACAATCCTACAGTGTGTTCAGCGGCTGCGAGATACGGGAAGCGTTATTCCTCGAAGAGAAGGACGTGGTCAGCAAGTGAACCTTAATGTTGAAGATGCAGTGTTGGAAAATCTTGACGAAGACCCCACAATTAGTACTCGACGACTCGCACAGCAAGTAGGAACCTCATCTCGTACCGTACATCGCATCTTAAGGCGCCATCTGTTGCACCCCTATCATCCCCCGGATTATGATCAACGAATGCGTTTTTGCAGATGGTTTTTACGGCAATATGCCAATCAAGTAGACTTTCCTGCTTATGTTTGTGTGACAGATGAGGCGATATTTACCCGCGATGAAGTGAATTTCCGTAATGTGCACATATGGGCCGATGAAAATCCTCACGCGATTAGGGAAACTCATTTTCAACATCGGTTCTCGGTAAATGTTTGGGCTGGCATAATAGGCGATGTACTTCTGGGTCCTTATTTCTTTGAAGGACGACTAAATGAACCAACCTAATTATGCTGACTTTTTGGAGAACCGGTTGCCTGAATTACTGGACGATGTGTCATTATAAGTTCGAGTACGCATGTTTTATCTTCAAGATGGGGCTCCTCCACACAGTACTCGAGAAGTAACGCCACTTTTTAATGAAATGTTTCCTCAGCGATTGATTGGATGCTTTGGTTCTGTGCGGTGGCCATCTCGGTCACCCGATCTAACTCCAATGGACTTTTATCGGTGGAAGAATTGCGAAAACGTATACTTGAAGCTGCTGACACAATTAGTGTCGGTGCCATGCCTGTATCCGCGCTAATGGGGATCAATTTCAATATTTTCTCTAGAAATGGTAAAGTTTATTTCATTTTGTTCTATATTTTAATGGAGCCGATGCTTACGGATGTGTTTTTGTTTGCGAACTCTTGCAGTAACAACAATGTATTTAAGATAGTAATTACTATTAATTATTATAATAAGAAAATATCTGTTTTTCTTACTTTGCATTTTTGCATTGTAAAATTCCCCAAAAATTGAGAAGTATCCTTCTATCTTTCAACGACGATTTGTTTATGCGGCTGGTCTACAGCACGTAACTCATCGTACAGGACACGGACAGGACCGTTCCAGAGAAAATATTTTGCTCCATAATTGATCTTTAAATTTACGAAAAAAAAAACTCAAAAATAGAACTTTTTCGTATAAGAATTTTATATTACAAATATCGTTTTTACAATAACACCTATATGGATAATCCCCGTGATATTGTAAATGCTTTTGCTGGTTACTTTCAATCAAATTTTATTGTGTCTTCGACTCCAATCTTCAACAATCAGCCGATTTATTGTTCCTCTTGTTGCATTCCGACATTTTCTGAAAATGAGGTGTTACTTGCCTTAAAGAAATTGAAACCCAAATTTACAGCCGGACCTGACGGACTACCCGCTTTCCTCTTTAAGGATTGTGCGCCAATATTCGCTAAACCATTATGCTTTTTGTTCAATCTATCCTTAAAGGTAGGCAAGTTTCCTATTACGTGGAAATCGGGTCGAATTTGTCCAATCTTTAAAAAGGACAACAAGAGTGATGTTGAAAACCATCGCCCCATAACTATTATTAAATAATCCTTCAAAAGTTTTCGAAACTCTTATATATGAAACTATATTTTCTCACGTAAACTCTTCTATATGTACCGAACAGCATGGTTTCTTTCCACGTCGATCAACGGTCACCAACTTGACATGTCTGTCACACTATATTTCCACGCATTTGGATAATTGTGGTCAGGTTGATGTTGTTTATACGGACTTCTCCAAGGCCTTTGATCGGTTGGACCGTGGTATTCTACTGTTAAAACTCTCCAATATGGGATTAACTCATTTATTTAGTCAATTCTTTCAATCTTATCTATCTCAGAGGAAATTGACAGTGGAGTATCGCGGTTTCCGATCAATGGATATTAATGCTACATCTGGAGTACCACAAGGGTCAGTTCTCGGTCCGTTATTGTTTCTGGTTCTTATTAATGACATTACGTTGAACCTAAATTGTAACGCCCTTAAATTGTATTTATCCGTGAGTGATCTGAATGACTGTCTACGGCTTCAATCTGATGTAGATAGAGTTCGCAACAGGTGTGCTACGAATTTATTACCTTTAAACCTATCCAAGTGTAATTCCATGA
Organism: Anoplophora glabripennis; assembly: GCF_000390285.2. Classification (NCBI taxonomy): domain Eukaryota; kingdom Metazoa; phylum Arthropoda; class Insecta; order Coleoptera; family Cerambycidae; genus Anoplophora; species Anoplophora glabripennis. The sequence goes on along the minus strand of NW_019416990.1, from coordinate 71,265 downwards.
CTTTCACTAGAAAGATTAGCCCGATTACATATAATTATTCTGTTGGTAATAACTTGATTAGGAAATGTAACTCTTTTAAGGATCTTGGTGTAACATTTGATACTAAACTAGATTTTAATGAACACGTTAATAATATTCAACGTGAAGCATATAGAAATCTTGGTTTCGTTGTGAGGAATTCACAACAACTTACGGGAATTAAGGCAGTATCCTTATTGTTTAATGCATTTGTTCTTCCCAAACTGGAATATGCCTCTCTAGTATGGAATTTACATTATATAGTTCGCAGTAAAAAACTTGAGAACATTCAACGGAAATATGTAAAGTATTTATGGTTCAAGTCTGATGGCTGTTATCCACCACAGGGTATACCTCATAGTACTTTGCTTGGACGATTTGTCCTTAATGACTTGGCTACACGACGTATGTGTATCTCACTAATAACCCTGTATAAAGTCATTACTGGATCGATTGATTGTCCGTATCTTCTAGCTGCCTTGTGTTTTCATGTTCCCCGCTCTGGAACCCGGTCTTCGTCTTTGTTCTATCTTCCCACACCTCGAACAAATTTATTAAAGTTTTCACCGTTGTATACAATGGTTGAAAATCACTCTCGAATGCAGAACCTTGTGGATATTTTTCATGACAATATATCCCATATTAAGAGAGTTTTTTCTAGTCATAACTTGCAATATTAATTTTTAATCATTCTTTATATGACCTGCTTTAGGATAATTATATGTATACTAGTTTTAATTGAATTTTAAAATGATTGTTTTGTTGGTATTTATGTTAGCATTTATTTTAACTTTGTCGACTGTATTTTTTTTTTTTTGTCCTATATGCGTAGTGGTTATCTTTTATAATTTTTTATAACTTTTATAATCTGTATTATTGTTAACTGTTTTTTTACTCTTGTACTTTAGTAATCTGATTTTGTTAATGCATCTATTTTTATTAGCTATTTCTCCCACCTATTAATTGGTTTTAACTGTCAGGTGGTGTAACTTAAATAAATAAATAAATAAAATAAATAAATAAATAAATCGTTTGGAAGTTGTAGTTAAATTTTTATAGATTATACACGCCACACTCTGTATCTTAGCAGCTAACCAACGCAATATTTTAACCCTAAATAAACGTCTAACCTGTTTTGGTTCAGACACTACAAATTTTCTTGTAGTTGCCCTATTACCTGTAGTCCTCGTTAGGATATTAATCTATCTATCAGTAACTAACCAAACCAGTATATTAGTCTCAAGTAAACGCTATTTTTTGACGTCTGACCCTTTTGTTGGTTCTGACAATATAAATATCTTCCCAATTTATCTATCCCCGCGACTGGAACTGTATACAAATACCTCTGCCCTCTCTTTCTCAGTAAATACCTCGTTTATTTTCTGGAGATTAATCACCGGGCTGGCCAGCGGCCACTCCTAGCTCCAAGTATCCTGTCGGACTCATTAGCTGCAGACGCAAGTTTGGCGAACGCCGCCTGAATACCAAACAGTTTTACATATTTGACCTGCGTGCAGTCAGTTAAACGTTCGGATACTCCCTTTTGCGTCTATCAAATGTTCCGAGCGCCACGTCGGGAATACTAAATACTTTCGGGGTTTAGCACATTTTTTACCCCTCCCGAAATGTATGCGAGTTTGATTTACATTCCCACTCAGTACTGCGGACGCCCCGGCAACAAGAATAATAAAATATTTGGAGAGGTTAGAATAAACGGATTGTCTCTGAATATGAAATTTTTTGCTGCTTAGTGTAAGAAGTTATTCCTCTCGGTTCTGATTTTGTAGTTTGAAGGAACGTTTAAATATGTAAATAGTTTTTTTGCGCACTATGTGGATTCAAAGTATTTAATGGAGTCAATATAGCTTAAAATTACGCGTTATTTCGAAATAATTATGGGAAGCATGGATTTTCCTAAAACCTTTTGAAATTACTTGGAGATAAGTATTAGAAACAGTTATAAACTTATTTTTGTACGCTAATTGTTTTTTAATTGTTTAAACAATAATAAATAGTTTTTTTTTAAGAACATTTAAAATAATTCAATGAATTTTAAATCGAATTCTTTCAAATTGACAATATAGGGGTTTTCGATGTCGCTGAACAAGAATATGAAGTCGGAAAATGAAAATTCAAAATGGCTGATCCAATATGGCCGACTATTTTAAACAATTTATTTAACAATTATCGATTTTAAATCAAACTCGCTCATATTTGTAATATAGAGGTTCGAAAAATGAAAATTATAAATGGCTAAAGAGGTTTTATTGAAAATATGTTTTATTTTTTAAAAAACAAATTTATTACAAAATAATTAATTTTTAAATCTCATCGAGTTCTTGCTCTTCTTCAAAAATAACTGGGCAATTAAGGCTTTAAGCCAATAAAATTGAAAAAAAAACACTGATTTTAAATACAAAATTACAAAATTAAAATCAACGTCCCCTATTATTTATTTATTCATTAATTATTTTAAAAATGGATCAATATTCATATATAAATATTAAACTCATACATTTACAGGTTTAGCATAAAAGAAAACGAATATAAATACCTTAAATGCAAATTGAAGATTATTTGTAATATTAAATAATAATATTACATTAAAGAATTACAAATGGACGAGAGTATAACCTCAAAATGGACAAAATATACACTTTTTAACACACTGATAACTGCAGCTTACTCGAAAACATAAAAATCATATTCTTATACCATTTACAATAATTATTATTTAATTCTTATAAACGGAAAACGCTTTTAAAATAAATAAAACTGTAAGTAACAAAAAATATTTGGTGTGCTCACAAGTTTCAAAATTCTCCTTCGCAAGCAAGGCTATTGTATATATGTATTTCTATGTAGCAGTATACACCATGTGCGTGCTATACTCACCGAGCAGGTTTCGAACTTATATTCACAATTTCCGATACAGAATATACTTTTTAAAAATGAATATTAAATCAATTAATTAAAAAACGTTATTATTTTTGCTATTATAACAATTTTTTGAAGGTCTTAAATTAATTCTTTGATGGTTTTTTAAACAAAAAAAAAATAAAAATTTTGTACATTATTAAACTTTATTTAACAATAAATTTCACGGATTTTTCATGAAATATGTTTATTTTTTGTTTTTTCATCTATTTTTTCAATTTTTTAAGAAAAACAAAATGCACCATCTTAAAGTAGAGATTTTAAGCTTTAAAAAGTGCACTCATAAAGTTTCAATAATATCACTTTTACAACTATAGTTTTTGATAATTGAATAATGTACAGGATGTTCCAGTTAAAATAACAGTAATGTAGCGCCCACGCGAAATGGAACACCCTGTAGAACTAAAAATATTTTCTTTACATGGCCCACATGATTCCATACAACTTTTATTAAAACTATTTTTCTATAGTACATTGTGTAACGAGTGGGGAAAAGTTGCCAATAGCGCCACGCGGACGCAGTTGACGCACGATCGAAGCGAGGCAACTTTTCCGAACGAGTTGCTCATACTATTTTCTATCACAAGTGCGAGTCGCTATGGGACCTATAGCATAGGGGGTTAGATGCACGGAAAGTGCTAGATAGTACAACAGAGTGATGTTATTTTCAAAGCGCAACGCTCCAGCTTTGCGCTATGAAATTAACATCACGCTGTTGTACTATTTAGCACTTTCCCGTGCACCTAACCCCCTACACTATAGGTCCCATAGCGAACTCGCGTGATAGAAATAAATTTTACAGCTACAGAGTTACAGAAGAATCCCTCTTAGGTGGAACACCCTGTATAAAGACTACGTAAATTTGTCAGGTAGGACAGAGCCGGAGGGGCAAAAACTAAAAAGTACCGAGTGAAAGAGTATCCTCGCAGCCAACAGCCGCCTTTATNATATTTTTATTGTTTTAAAATGTTTAGTAATATTTAATTCTTTAATTACAATGTTATTTTCCCGATCCTAACCATTTTTAAGAGCAATATTCACGTTTGATTAAAGTTTTTTCCCCAACTCCCATAAGAGCCTGTGTAAAAGAGCATAATTTTTAATACCATTTTTCAAAAAAACTGTATTGGCAATCGATCTGATATTTTGACACGAGGCAGTTGGCATATTTATTAACAGATTTCAATGAATTTGAAAACTTTCTTACCATTTTTTTTTTCGGTTGCCACAAATTTGGCAAAACTTATCATTAACACCCTGTATAAAAAAATATAAATTATAAAAATTATAAATATTTCTTTACTGATAAAAGCTAAGTGATTCAGTTCTTCAATATCCCATTAATATAGTTTCACTTTAGAAAAGAACCTGATTTTTCTGGAAAACTCTTAGAGATATGTATGGACAACCTTATATCAGTCGAAAGAGCATTCAATTTTGCATTTACCTATGACAATTAATATGGGTCATTCCATTTGAAAAAAAAAATTCAACTCATAAGTTTATTAAATGTATGTCCCAGTATTTTTGTTCTGAATAACGTATACGTTTTGCTCACAGATGACAAGAAAGAGTAATTTATGCTAAAAAGAACTATGTAAAATGCAGATTTCTAACTCTTACAGTTTACGCTATCTAGCTCTTTTTAGAGAGCTAAAATCGTGATTTTTTTCAAAAACAACTGATTATCTCGAAAGCAGTAGGCTTTAAACACCATGTATATTTAATAAATCCTACCTAATATTAACTAAGGAATTCAAAATCGCAATTTCATTTAAAATAACTGTTATGTAGCGCCCACGCGAAATAGAACACCCTGTAAGGCTAAAAATATTTTCTTTACATGGCTCACATGATTCCAGACAACTTTTATTAAAACTATTTTTTTATAAATCCCTCTTAGGTGGAACACCCTGTATACAGACTACGTAAATTTGTCAGGTAGGACAGAGCCGGAGGGGCAAAAACTAAAAAGTACCGAGTGAAAGAGTATCCTCGCAGTCAACAGCCGCCTTTATCTAATAAAGCAACCCGAAGCAGAAAAGAGTGCTTTACTTTTTACCACCCCGTGGAGACAAAAACTTTGCGAAAAAGTCCGCCGAATCTCATTTGTCACGGCCACGCGACAATAAAATGTTTTAGTAGTTCCATTAGGTCGGCCGGGTCGAAATTCGGTCACGATGTCAACGTTATTTATTATTTAGGAAAATGTTTTATTAAAACATATTCGCCAGCAGGCGTCGCCATAAATCACGTCTTATAAATTTCCATAGGGCAGTTCCGGGGATGAAAGCCGGTGATTTTACACCTACCGGTCCTCTTCTGGCCCGCTCTATGCGACAGTCGGTGATGATTAGAGACGGAATATCTGTAAGGTCCTTTCAAAGGGAGTGCTTGTTTTGAATAGGTGACTGGCGGACGCAAAATATATTAAAAGCGCTTCATTCACATTCTTCATTTTCAAGAATTTGTTTTAATTGTCATCATTAACATAAGATACACGGCGAGAATTATGCAAGAACTACAAAATGGCAAGTGNTTTTAAAAATGGATCAATATTCATATATAAATATTAAACTCATACATTTACAGGTTTAGCATAAAAGAAAACGAATATAAATACCTTAAATGCAAACTGAAGATTATTTGTAATATTAAGTAATAATATTACACTAAAGAATTTTATTTTTTAACACACTGATAACTGCAGCTTACACGAAAACATAAAAATCATATTCTTATACCATTTATAATAATTATTATTTAATTTTTATAAACGAAAAACGCGTTTAAAATAAATAAAACTGTAAGTAACAAAAAAATATTTGGTGTGCTCACTTTCAAAATTCTCCTTCGCAAGCAAGGCTATTGTATATATTTCTATGTAGCGTGGTATACTCACCGAGCAGGTTTCGAACTTATATTCACAATTTCAGATACAGAATATACTTTTTAAAAATGAATATTAAATCAATTAATTAAAAAACGTTATTTTTTGCCATTATAACAATTTTCCGCTTATTACTATTAATAAAGAAAATTATTTTTCGCTGGATTTACTTTTTTGAAGGTCTTAACTTAATTCTTTGATGTTTTTTTTAAACAAAAAAATTTTTTTTTTGTACATTATTTAACAATAAATTTCACGGATTTTTCACGAAATATTTTTATTTTTTGTTTTTCAACTATTTTTTCAATTTTTTAAGAAAAATAAAATGCACCATCTTAAAGTAGAGATTTTAAGCTTTAAAAAGTGCTCTCATAAAGTTTTAATATCACATTTACAACTATAGTTTTTGATCTACAAAGTATTGCCTAAAAAGTCAAATTTGTGTTTCTTAAAAATTATTGAATATGTTGGGCTCAATATTTTTCAAATTAAATTTTTAAGATTTTTTCCATATCGCTCACTGTTTCAATAGTCATTTGAAGAGTAATTTGTGAAAGTTACAGATATTTGTTTTAAAAATTAAAAGAATGACAGCTATTTTATTATTATTGTACAAAATTATAGAATGACGTAACTTTGTACGTATGTACTATATATTTTTTTTCTCAAGTTTAAAGACATAAAATTCTGATAGCCGGATGACTCTTCTTTTATTTAAATTTTTGTGAGATCGATTTGATCAATTAGATCATAAGTTATAACAAATTTAGTGTAGCGCGCTCGGGGCCGCGCGCTCTTCGAGAGTTATACTTGGTGGTGGCCCGTCTCATTTTTCGTACGTTAGAAAAAATTCTACTGCCTTCAATTCGCATTTTAGAAAAAAGCTTTATTAACATTTTTTATGTAAAATTTCCTGAACTTTCGAATGGCGCAGTTAATTTTTTTTAGAAAATTAAATTTTTTTATATATTTTGCAAAAACTGTAATGTTGCAACTAATTTGTTAAATAAATAATTTAGCGTACACTCTACAATTGGTAACTTTTTATATGTTGTTTCTGACAACTTTACGAAGCGAAAAATAAAAAGGTTTCTCTTCCCGTAATTTTCGCGAAGTCAAAATCTATTTTGACTCCACTAATTGTTTTAGTTCTTCTCTTTAGGGATTAGTATTATTTTTAGTGCGTTAAGAAAAAAATTGTTTTATTTTTCACTTAGGCAATATAGCTTGTTTAGGGCGAAATAAGCTCACCTAAATATTATCGCCCGCATTTTGACCCCATTTTGTACCTTTCTTTTCTGCAAGAGTAGAATAGTAAATGTGCCTTGTATAAATGAAGCAGACAAATATAAGTACAAAGTTTATTAACATATAAAAGTTATACAGAATAAAGAAACCTAAACTACAAAATTAATTTGATATATACAGGGTGATGAGTAAAAACGGGATATGCCAAATATTACATTTTTTAAATGGAACACCCTGTATATTTTTAAATATATGGATTTCCGAGAAAATCTATATATGGCAATATAAACAGTTCATTTTAGTGCGTGGTTGCTAAGTTATGTAGAAAATTCTTCGAATTTTGGAAAAAACATGACCTCGAAGAACTTTCAGCTACTAACACTTGGAGCACAAATATTTGACAGAATTATAGGTAAATGTTAGGCAAATACTTCTATATTAGCCAACATCAATATTTTATACAGGGCAGTTTTTATAATACGATCATTTTTAAAAAGTTTAAACTTGATTTTCCAAAATTTTTCAAATGAAACACCCTGTATTTTATTATTCTATTGTATTCACATATCGGTCCACTTCAACTCTTATTAAGCATGTTCCACATCTAAAATTGTTAGTTTTTAAGATATAGCAACATTCCTGAAAAAAAATAATTTTTATTACAACTAATAATGCGGTCTTCAACTTTGAATACTTTGTCCACAATGTGTTAGGGCTGAATGATATACAGGGTTTAATGATAAGTTTTCCCAAACGGAGATACAGGGTGTTAAAAGTTTCAAATATTTATATTATTTTTCCTGTAACTTCACTGACAAAAAAGATTGAGTGATAAAATTTGGGTGATGACATGTTTTTAATAGAGACTATTTTTTCATGGATAACTTATTCCAAAATATACTCCAGTGGCGTAGTTTTTGGGGGAGTAGGAAAAAAATCGTACGTCACTGGTTTTTTAAATAATTTTATATGTTTTTAAAATGTACAATCAATTTGTGTTAATAAAGTATTCTTGTAAATTTTTCGCAAAATTTACATTAGATACTTAAGCACCTACGTTGCTATTTACCATTTTCTATTGATTGCTAAATGTTTAACAATAAATTCAATACATACCTAATATTTTTGAGAGATTTAAAAACACTATACAACATCACAAGAAATGTTCAAAATGCTGTCATTGGGATGCAATGCATGCCGCGGAGCGCCTCCGAATTGATTGGTCGTCTTACACGCTTCATAATTCCAGCCGTATTGTGTATGGTTGCGAAACTTTCTACAGTGCGCAGTCGAAGTACTTCTACATTGGGAACTAGAGTACGATATACCATAGTTTTGAAAAAGCCCAAAAATTGTAATCCAAAGGAATCAGGTCGGGGGAACGAGCCGGCCAAGCAATGGGTCCTCCTCTACCAATCCAGTGATTAGGATACTGATTATTCAGTAACTGTCTAACGGTAAGGCTGTAATAAGGTGGCGCCCCATCATGCACATACCACAATAATTAACGTAATCTCAATGGCACTTATTCTAGAAGTGGTGGTAATTCTTCTTGTAGAAACCTTTGATAAGTTCTACCATCGAGGGTTCTGGGTAAAAAGTAGGGACCAATCAAGTAATCGCACACAATGCCTGCCCGAACATTCAGAGAATCGACGTTGGGAAATAATATGCGGATTTATATCCGCCCATTGGTGGTTATTATGATTATGACAATTCGAAATGGTTTCTCTAGTAAATTTCGCTTCGTCGGTAATATTAATAACTGAAAATCAGGCTGTTCCCATTGTTGTAAAAACCACTTACAAAATTCAATCCTCGGTTGATAGTCATTTTCATTTAATGCATGAACTCGCTGGAGATGATATGGGCGTAATTGCTGCTCATTTAAGACGTTCCAGAACGTTACATGTGGTAGACCCAAGTCTGGTACTGGTCTTTTCTACAGATTCCAATTCTTGCTCGACGTTTTGGTAGCGACAAACATGTAGTCACACGAGCTCGACGGTGAACGCTTGAAAAAGTATTCCTTGTTGGACAACGTCGATTTGCCAAAGTCTGTCTATAAAGTCGTTCCGCTTGTCTAGCATTGCCATTCGCTCTACCGTATGTAAAATGTATATCAGATAATTCAATATCTGTATAACGGACCATAACTATCAGAGAAACGCGACAAAAATGTGTAACAGTTTTAAAATTGTGACTGTTTCCTACCAACAACTAAGGTACTGGTATTTTACAGTTGAAATGAATTGAATACCATATTTTTTTTAATAAAATCTGTTTTTGGATGCCTGAAAAATAACAAACTTTTTGCAACACACAAAACAGTGGCGTTGTATAGTGTTTTGAAATCTCTCAAAAATATTAGGTATTGAATTTATGTAAGTAACACATTTAGCAATCAATAAAAAATGATAAATAATAGCGTAGGTCCTGAAAGAAGTTCGATACATCGAAGGCGATACGGGAGGGAAGCCTTTGCTTATACAAGGGAGTTTCGTTGCAGTACCAACCTTACATAAACTAATTTGAGCAAACTAAATATAGTATATACGAATGAAATTTATACAGGGTGTTTTCACTTTAAATTTGGAAAACGCAGGAATATATTCCCTATCAAAAATTAAGTGTAGTTTGCTCTATACATTTTTTTATGAAAGCCTTTGTTTTGGAGATACAGGGCGTTGAAGTTAAAAAAAAAATAAATACTTTTTGACATATCTCGGCTATCCACGTGTAGATTTGATTTAAACTTGGTGCACATTATGCGTATTGGGGGTTCTCATAATTGGCAGAATATTTGTCTTATCCCATTAGCCAGTGGCGTGCAAAGGGGGATGCGTGGCCCCTTTTTTTTAAAAAAAAGTACGCCATTGAGTTTTTCGAAGAATGTAAAGTAAATTTAAATACTACCATACAAAAGCAATCTAAAAGGCCTCTTNCAGGCAAATGCCCAGTTATAGGATACAAAGTCAATGTAGTAATACAACACACAACGCATTCGAAAATATATGTCAATAAATAGAATTAATAATAATAAATGAACATGGCAATATACCAGCACAAAATATAGTAGACATAATATAATATACATACATATACACAGAGAAAAATATATATTAGACCAGCAAAACTATGGTAGATATAAAATATATAAAATCATTACACATAAATAAATACCTAAAAATATCGATACATATGCTCGCACATTCACTTATACATATAGATAAACACGAATCAATAAAATAGTAAAAACAAAAATAATGTATTAAAACTATAAAGTTATATAATAAGCTTTCCCCAGAAATAAAAAACATATAGAGCATGCAGATGTTTAAAAAAACTTAAAAAAATATCTATTAGAGAATTAAGTATTTTATTCATTCATTTTATCTATGTTTTAAATATTTCTTTTAATAAATTGTTGATTGTTATTTTAATTCCCGTTTTAATATGTGCGTACTACCAATTATTGATGTCGTTGTAATATTGGTATTTTGACTTTNAAAGACTACAACAATACAAAACTACAATAATACATAAATATTGCCTTACATATTACTTATACCTAACGTATACATATAAAATAAATATAAAAAATAAGATGTAGAGACAATGCGAATCATGTATAGGTATCTAAGAATTCCTTCACAGTGTAAAAGCTCCATTCGTAAAGAGATTCTAAAAGTTCTTTTTTGAATTTAGAGACACTGGTTAGATTTCTTATTGTTAGAGGTAGTTTGTTATAAACTGTACTACATGTATAATACGCACTTGTCTTATAGAGAGATAATCTGAATTTATCAGTGAAAATATTAGCTGCACATCTTGTATTTTGATTGTGAATCGTAGTACGACAGGGAAATAAATTTGAATTTTAATTAACAAATAAGGCTGCTTTATAAATAAGAACGGATGACACAGTTAGTATTTTATTTGCTTTGAATAATGGCTTGCATGATTCAAGCGGTTGATATGAAAAAATTAGTCGTAAGATTCTTTTTTGTAATATGAAGACTCTGTGTATCTCCTTCGATTGACCCCAATATAAGATTAAGTATTTTATATGCGAGTACACCAATGCATAGTAAACATTTAGTAGATACTTCCTGTCAACAGTAGATTTAAGGTTTCTGATAACATAATAGGAAGAATTTAGTTTTGCTACAACATGCTCAATGTGTTTAGACCAGGACAAGTCTTGTCTATATGGAGTCCCAGAAATTTTGCACAAGTAACATTGTCTATTATTTCATTATTTATTGATAGCGTGAAGTTTGTCAAGGATAAGAGCTCCGTACGAAATATAACATACTTAGTTTTACTTGCGTTCATAATAAGTTTATTCGATGCACACCAAGCGTGAAAATGTGTGAGAATTATATTCACATACTGCTGCAGCAAACTAACAGATTCGGCTTTAACACAGATGGCAGCATCGTCAGCAAACATTACTAACAGTTTGTTAGCTGTGTGCGACAAATGAGCATCTAGATCGTTGATAAATAAAATAAAGAGTAATGGCGCTAGCACACTTCCCTGTGGAACTCCAAGGTTAAGTGAGTTTATCTAGGAATTAACGTTACCTAATTTTACTGAAATTTTGCTGTTGTGTAAAAAAGATTCCACCCATTTACTGAGAGATCCTCTGATTCCTAGAGTATGTAATTTCCTTGCTACGAAACTCCTTATTACACAATCAAACGCCCGTGTTAAACCAAAGAACAAAGCGATGACATATTCTTTTTTATCAATAGCAGAGTATACAAAATTTGTAAAGTCAAATAATGCAGTATTTGCCGAAAATTTAGGTCTAAATCCATGCTGCTGTGATGATAATAGTTCGTAACTGTTCACAAAGTGTAAAATTCTGTTGTGTACAATTTTTTCAAATAATTTGGAGAAGCAAGATAATAGCGCTATCGGACGATAATTTTCAATTAGATCCGTATCTCCTTTCTTGTGAAGCGGCAATATTATAGCTTGTTTTAGTTTTTCAGGAAAGGTACCTGAATTGATCGATATATTAAAAATGTGGCTCAACGGATATGGAATAAAACGTGATATATTTAATTGCTTTGATTGGAATATTGTCAAATCCAGTGCTCTTTTTGTTTGGCATGTTTTTTAATGTCTCATCTATTTCCTTTGGGGTAATTTCATAAAAATACAAAGATGAGGTACACAATGAGCCCACCGTACAGTCACCCGAAATGCTGCCATATGTGTTACCGATCAGCCTGCGTGCAATTGTGGAGTAGTATTCGCAAAACAAATCTGCAATCTCTTGTTTATCGTCCACTAATTCTCCTTCTAGATTTATAGAAGAACAATTAGCAGTTTGCTTTACCCGACCTGTATTATAGTTGACTATATTCCATACTTCCTTTGAGATATTAGTTGCAGTATTTATTTTGTTTTGGAAAAAGTTTTTCTTTTTCATTGCAATTTTACCGGCATACATTTTTTTAGTGTTAGTGTAATAATCTTTTATAGCTTGATCATTAGTGTTTTTTGCAAGCCAATGTAAATTTTTTAGGGTTCTACTCTCCTCAATAATACAGGAATCAATCCAGTTGTTCTTGAATGTATTAAATGGAATCTTAACCTTAATTAATGGACATGAAAAATCTAGACAATACAGCAAGTTTTGCCAAAAAATGTCCCATGCATGATTGACTTCATGACAAACATAGAGTTCACTTAAGTCTGTTGAAGAGAGTAGGCGATATAAGTTTCGTAAATTTTGTTCCGAAAAATTTCTTTTATAAGTAACTATTGACTTGTTACTTATATTTGTTGATATATCTGGCAAATACCATGTGAATACTTGTACTTTATGATCTGAGAGAGAAATGTCTAAATTAGTACCTGTCGTACTGGAAATATTGGAAACAACATAGTCACAAGCAGATATACTATTATTGAAATCTCTAGTAGGTCCAGTGGTAGAGCATGATGCAAGTCAAAATCATTAAAAAGATCAGTTAATAATGTCTTAGTATTAGAGTTAATTAATCTGTCAACATTTAAATCACCGGTGACAATCATATGACTACAAAGTTTACTTACAATACACAGTATCGTATTCAACGCATTTAAGAACAATAATAAATCGGCATTTGGAGATCTGTAAATAGTTAAAAGAGCAATTTTTGTTGATTTATAACGAATACAAACACCTGAACACTCACAAATCAAGTCAGATGAGACTTCTTGAATTTCAAGAATGGGCTTGATGTTTGACGTACCAATGCGTCCATAGATAATAGAACCTCATTGGTTGGTGGATGACCTGCTATGGTGTGATAAAAGAAGATATCCAGGAATAGTTGTTATTTCAGTTTGTTCTCGGGACATCCAGTGCTCTGTTATTAAAAGGAAGTCTGGATTCT
>NW_019416990.1:40908-57547 GCF_000390285.2 Anoplophora glabripennis | reverse complement strand
TGTCTTTAATTCTTTGAGGAACAGGTGTGAAAAGTGCTTGGAACAAGGAGGGGGACACTTTCAGCAGCTGCTTTAATTTATTGTTATAACAAGGAGGGGGACACTTTCCGCAGCTCCTTTAATTGTTTGTTATTGTTATCACGATTATTCTTTAAAATAAAGTTATATAGTCATTAATGTTATTGAAACTGACAGCTGCTATACAGCTCGTTGAGAAATGAGGTTAAGTTTGTCGCTATAAGCTACTCCCTACGTCCAATGTGTCAGAGCCAACTTCGACCACGTTTTATTTGAATAGGGTGTTCCGGTATTTGTTGCAAAAAAGTCGAATACAAATAGATGAGGTCAAAATAATATCAGATCTTCATATATTTTTTTTTTCATACGGGCCTTCGTTAACAAGTTACGGGCCCTAAAATGTGAAAATTAGGAAGCTATTTTTATTTACAGCCTCTAAACTATTAACTTCAGCATGATGCAAATTTGTTGATCTATAACACATACGTACATCTTATTTTTGATGTTGTAAGTGAAACTTCATTATGCCCAGAACGCCAGGGACGGACTATGCTCAATGGTTATCAACCCAGAATTTTTGGATAGATGACGATCGCAATCTGCCTGCATCAAAAATAAGTTGCCTGGAGAATTTGCCAACTCTCTTGATTTAACTCGGTAAAATTAACAGTTTAGGCAATATTTGTGATTTCATGTAACAATGCATATCGAGCGGCGCCTCCACCATTTTTAGTTTTTAATTTTTAATTCGATATAATTACTATGTTAGAACCGTACATATTGTTAAACTAAGAGCATAGAAAATCTTACTGTCTGCCAATGTAATTGTCAAAATTTGACAGACACACTTTACCCATAACACAAAATGGAAAAAAAAAACAAAAATAAGTTAAAGTAAGTATTCAACTCTAAATATCGATGTCCATTCAGACGTTTCTCAAAAACGTATATATCTATTAAATTATTACCCACTATTAATGTTTGGGCAGGAATAGTGAGTAATAATTTATGTAGTAGGTCCATACGCTTTTGAGGAACATCTGAATGGACATCGATATTTGAAGTTTTTGCAAAATAGTTTGTAGCTACTATTGGTTCCATTAGATACCCGAAGAACCCTTTGGTTCAAGTACGATGGGGCTCCTCCTCATTTCAATATTGATGCATGCAGATCCATTGTGTTTTATAATAAATGGATTGGAAGAGGAGGCTCAATTTCATCGCTACCACGTTCTCCAGACTTTAACCTGATGGACTTTTTCCTGTGGGGATACCTGAAAAGTTTAGTGTACTTGCTACAGAGAATTAATTTCCATTGTGATAATATTAGACATACCCCATGCTTTTTCGTGTACAAACAAATCACATTCATAGACTTTGGAAGTGTGTGTAGGTGGAAGGTGCACATATTGAAAATGTATTTTGATAGTTTTCTTTCTTTTAAATTATTTTTTAACTTAATTTAACTTATTCTTATTTTGTTTTTCTATTTGTGTGATGTGTAAAATGCGCTTGTCAAATTTTGTTAGTGAAAATTACATTATTAGACAGTAAGATTTTCTAGGCTCCTATTTTAAAAATATGTACGGTTCTAACATAGTAATTATATCCAATTAAAAATTAAAAACAAAAAATGGTGGAGGCGACGCTCGATGTGCACTGTGACATAAAATCATAAATATTTCCTAAACTGTTAATTTTACAGAGTTGAACCACGAGGGTTTTATTGTTGGCAAATTCTCAAGGGAACTTATTTTTGATGCAGGCAGATTGCGATTGTCATCTATCCAAAAATTCTGGTTTGATAACCATTGGGCACAGTACGTCCCTGGCGTGGCGTTCTGGGCATGATGAAGTTTTACTTACAACATCAAAAACAAGCTGTACGCACATGTTATCGCCCACCAAATTTGCATCATGCTGAAGTTAATAATTTTGAGACTGTAAATAAAAATAACTTTTTAATTTTCACTTTTGAGGGACCGTAACTTGTTAACGAAGGCCCGTATGAAAAAAAATATATGAAGACCTGATATTGACCTCATCTATTTGTAATCGACTTCTTTGTATCAAGCACCGGGACACCCTATATAATTAATATACCGGGCCTTAAAGATTGATCCACGCGACTACGACTGTTAGGCAACCAAACTTACACTTAGGGTAATTATTAATCCAAAATTCTATAAAAACAGTGGAGTACTTAGAACATTCCTTTCGAATATTGAATTTGTAAAACACATTTTCTTTTTTT
This sequence comes from Anoplophora glabripennis, assembly GCF_000390285.2. NCBI lineage: Eukaryota > Metazoa > Arthropoda > Insecta > Coleoptera > Cerambycidae > Anoplophora > Anoplophora glabripennis. Next base: position 55,275 of record NW_019416990.1, on the reverse strand, counting down.
TATCGAATAATCACTTTTTACAGTTTTATTTGTAGAATAATCATATTCCTTTAATTGTAGATATTTTGAATTTTTATCCCAATCTAATTTGAAAATATATGTTTCGATTGAAAACGGTTAGTTTTTAATAAAGATAAGTTCTTCTCTAGTCCACTTTCATTCAGATGTAACCAAATTAACATTAAAACCAAAAAATAGATATCAATGTATTATTATTATTTTCAATATTTAATTATAAATTTAGGTAAATTAGTTTACTTTACAATAGTAACATAATAACAAATAAGGTTCTTACTCATTTAGCTAAAACTTATTATATTCAAATTTATAATAAATGTTCAAGATGACCGTCTCCGTTTTCCGAACACAAAACTCTGCAAACGACTGTTAAATTTGAGTTTTATTATTTAAATTATATTGTATAATTTAGATCCCTAGTATCTATGGGTTTAACACAGATCTGTAGATGGTATGGTGGTATAGTATTATTTATTTTGTTTTTAAGTTCTAAGGTCAGACATTATTAATGTCAGTCATTGTCATATTATTGTCATTGTCATTGTTATTATATTGCCTTTATCATTGTCAAGAGTTTCAAATAGAAAGTGCAGCAAATGCTGGCTGCGAATTTTTATTGCCCGAGAAGTTGAAAGTGCGCTACGGACAAGCATATAGAAATTTCAAAGAATGGTGCCAGAATAAAAATACTGGTGCTTCTGAAATGTCACTGCTAGCATATTTCATGGAGAAGTCAATAGCTTTAAAGTCACCGGCGAGTTTGTGGAGTGAATATTCAATGATTAAGTCAACCATTTTCATAGAAGAGAACGTGGATATATTAAAATACCCCAAGCTGAGAGCATTTTTGAAACGTAAGAATGACGGCTATACACCTAAAAAGTCAAACGTTTTTACAAGAGAACAAGTCAACCATTTTCTCGTTCAGGCAACCGATAACACATACATATTTGCTATGAAGGTAGTGACGGTCTTAGGCATTGCATGAGCATGCCGTTCTGATGAGTTATGCAAACTTACTTTAGACAACGTCAATTTTAAAAACTTTAATAACATTATTGTAGTTACAATTTAAGATTCTAAAAATGGTATGGTACGTACGCTTAGGTACAGTTCTGTTTCTCACCTAAAAATTCTCAAGAAATATATTAAGATTAGATTGGAAATTAAAACTGAAATTTCGCGCTTTTTTATGCGCTAATAAGATTGCACAGTTTTTGAAACTAGAACATCCTGAAACATATACAGGCTATTCATTCCGAAGAACATCCGCAACGTTACTGGCTAATACAGGAGTGATGTATTAGTAATCAAAAGATATGATGGGTGGAAATCAGCTACAATTGCAGAAAGTTATGTTACTGGCAGTTTAAGTAACAAAAATGAAATAGCCAGCAGGATTCTTTACAATGACACTTCAACTCCAGGTTCTAGTGTACGTTGCATCATGCTATTTTAGTGGATCAGTCAGATAATATTGAATCGGTGACTGAAATGGAGAAAAATGTGACAATTGGTAAACGCGAAGGGAATAATTATCCAGATTTTATAAATGTTACTAAATGTAATAACTGCACAGTTACTATAAATATTCATTCATAATAATTAATAAAATGTAATGTTCATCAAATATTTCTATTTATTTGTTCATAAAATATGCCTTTATAAATCGAAATCGCTTTTTTCCGTAGGGAGGTAAGTTACCTTATCTCCCGTTGTCCAAAGCACTTCTGCGGTAAAATCCACTTGCCTCCTTAAAAACGATGTATTAGTACCCAATTTGAAATGTTTAATTTTTAAAATATAAAGTATGAATTTTCCGATGATTCTTCCTTAGATTAAATTTACAAAATAATTTAAATCTCTTTATTAATATTTATTATTTTATATTAGATAAGCCAATTTGATATTCTAGGTTGACAAGAACGTGTCTTTTCGTGATCTTGATTAAAATTACACACTGGCACGTAACAAACCATATACCGTTGCTGCCATAGCAATAAATTTAATAACATTTGTAATTGACGGGGCTATTGTAGCATTTAGTTGAATCTCGAAGCCAGACTCACTGATATTTGCTCGTAATAACGTACACATTGATCACTGTCAAATTTGAATAGGCCTTAGTGACATGTGATGTAGTAGCTCTTATCGTTTCGGAATCATACAGCCTGGCGATGCCGAAGTGTCGACTGGAGTTGGAAAGTTGCACCTTTGTAACGAACTTCCAGGGCCGGACTTAAATATTTTAAGCAAAATGCAAAATGATTTTGATGAATAATTTTTGTTACGGGAACATTGTCAACAGTTTAGTAGTAAACTTTTATACATCCTTATCATTACAGACACAATTACTTCAGAAATTAAATTATTGTAACTGGACAAAAGCTGTTAAAATTGCCGACGTTTCGACACCTTTATTACAAATAAAGAAATATAAATATTGCACACTGTAAGACAGAAGAAAACATATTACATGTAAATTAAAGAAAGAAAATATTTAACAATACGTATTGAGAGATTCGGTTTTTTAGTATTATTTTGTCTTCACTATGTAACATTTTTCACAATTCAAACAAGGTATTTTATAAATTAATTTTGATTGCATGTCTCTTGGTGGAAAGACTTTCCAGCTCTGTAAAAATGGAACTTACATGTTTAGTATTATAAAATTCTAGTTCACAATTAAAAAATAGAGTTTCTCAACATAAGTATGATTATAAATAAAATAATTACACTAAATTATATAAGACTACTTTATCACTATTATTTATATTGTGAATTGGAGAACAAACACACAGGGATTAAACGCACAATATAATCTTTGCCAAAAATCCAAAAAACAACCATATAAGATGTACAACCTGCACGAGCTTAACGAAAATGATTCTGATCGTAGACTCGATTTTTGCGAACGAATTATGGCTTCTATAGACGATGCGCAAATTGCTTTGGAATGGGGGCTGTTTTCCGATGAAGCTACGTTCACGTGACATGGGCACGCCAATCGGCACAACCGTTATTTGGCCGACGAAAATCCTCACTGGATGCTTGAATGCCATACTCAAGAGGCTCAAAAAGCAAACGTCTGGGTTGGAATTAGTGGAGATCGCATAGTAGGTCCTCTATTTTTCAAAATGTAACCGTACAAACATACCAAACTATGCTCCAAGGTGAACTTGTTCCTACTTTAGTGGTTTTACTCCCCAATAATTTGAATCCGATTTATTTCACCAACGGATATGGTTTGAACAAGATGGGGCACCACCAGATTTTGCTCAAAATGTACGGGCTTATCTTAACGAAGTGTTTCGGAATAGGTGGATTGGAAGAAGCGACCCACTCAGTGACCAGCGAGATCACCCTATCTTGTCCCATTAGATTTTTTTATGGTGATATCTAAAAAGCAAGATTTATGATACTAAACCTAACTACATCGCTGGTCTTCAATAAAGAATCAGGGAGGAAATTAGGCAAGTAACGCCGGAAGTTTACAAAATGTTCGGAATTATCGATTATTGTCAGCAACAAGGTGGAGGGCACTTTGAAAATTTTTTGGCATTAAAGTATTTTCAGTAAACATTTTATTTTTTCCGACAAATAGTTTATAAAAAGTAACAAAAAAATACGTAATTATTGTATTTGCAATTGCAAAAACATTAAAATAAAATATTAATCAACCTATCCTTCCATTTAAAAAAAAAGTCGGGGGTTGTTACAATCCTTCCATGTAATGAAAAATAAACAAACCTCTTTGAAATATGCCCTATTGAAAATAAAAATTGATATGTTTTAGGAATTTTGCGGCAAACCAATATTTATCAAGTTGCAGAATTTGTTTCAATTAAACTTTCCCCTCTGTATAAGGTAATTCACCGATATCTGACACGTGGAAGAATATCAACCGGTTTGGGCCAGTGCGACCCTGTGCTAGATCTCATTTAGTTCTTGAATGCGTGCGCTCTGTCTTTGATTAGGGAAGGGGGCGACACAATAGCTGTCGTGTATAGGTCGACTTCTGAACAACTGCCAGGCGTTTCTGTTGCTGCTCATTACGGCCCCGCCGAAATTCGGAAGTTCTGTTTTATTACATAACTTTCGCAGGCAACGCGATGTGTTGCGCTAAAAGGTTCATTGTTTTGCTTTGTTATAAACTGACTGTTTTTAATTGGCGAGAAATGGCTTATAAATTGGGACTGGGATGGCGCCAGACTTCGATTTTCTCTTTGGAACCGGCAGGCCGTGGAAAGGAGAGTGATCGATAATTGCTCCTTTAGTGCGATTTGTTTCTTGTCATTAAAATATCTGGTTGGAACAAAGTGTACCTAGATGCCTTTGGCGGCGATTACATTAGGCGTGAATCGAACGAAAACTTAGTCCTAGGAACGGAGCATTTAGATTGGATCAAAATCGGTTGTAAAACATGTACGTTGAACTTCGGGGTTATACAGGGTGTCCGAAAAAGACCCGTACTCCAATAACTTTTCAGGATTGAGCCGTATCAAATAAACTTTAATGTAGTTTTGGTGACGGTCGCTTATTTATTGGCGTCTCTGACGTCCCTTCTCGGGCGCCAATTTTGTGACGACCCTTGACTACTGTTTTATCGGCAGCGGTGGTCGACAGCCGGCAGCGATAAGTGACGTCACAGGAACGTACTCTGGATTATATTCTTTTTGTTCGGGTAATCTCGGGCGCCAGTTTCCCTATATTTTACGTGGGGGAAACTCCACGTGGACCCTACCCTCGGTTTAGAGTGAAGCTCGGGATAGCTACACTGAAGAAAGTTTAGTTCCAGGGGTCTGTTATATTTCTCTTACTTTGCGATCAAAAGCAGTTCTGAGTGTCGTGTTATTTTACTTTTTAAATGAACGGACTTATCAGTGTAGGTCACAAAAAGATAGTAAGACTCTTTTTTACTAATCGGAATTTTATCAATCTTACAATACAAACTGGAGATATCTAGATTTATGTAACAAAAGCCAGATCCGTGTAATTTATGGGTCGATTTTCGGAAAGACTGGAGCTCAATAGTTCTATTAGGCCATCTAAGAACAACCACGGGCAGACTAGGGTCAAGTAGTAAAGGTGTCATATTTGTATTTAGAGGGTGGTCTGAAGAGCTTTTGTCACAAAGACTAATAAATTTACAAACCGATAATTAGAACAACCCCAAAACACTTCGGGTTAAGTAACTTCTTGAAAACGTATCACCATGTGACAGTCATCTGTTGCGTCCGGGAGGCGCCAGCCTATGCTGGGACAGAACAAAGAAACCGATACTTTTAATTTAATTTAATTTTTAATAACGCGCGAAATGCATTCCAAAGAACGTAGGAATAATAAGTTGTTAGAAAAATAATAATAGGTCAAATAGCTGGTTTTCTGGTGGATTTTCCAAGCTGTAAGGATAGATTAAATGAGATTGACTAATCCGTCCCGTATTGCTACACAGAGTCACTAGAGGAAGGCTAGGGTTACTAGTAAGTCCAGTTAGTTACAGAATTATTTATATAAATGTAAATTCAGTCCATTAGATAACTATTAACATGGCATAGTTATGCCCAAGCGTCCCGATATTCAGGGTTCCCGCCAGTAAGATAAGAACAGAAACGTCTAGACCCAAGAAATGGGCGTGTCGAAGCAAGGTGTCGAATTCAGGAGAGATCTCCGAAAAAACAGGCAGTTTTTCCTTGCGTTCCACATTGAGCAGTCTACTTAGTTTAGAGTCTTGGGTTAGTTTAATAATGGATAAAGTCATTCTCTGAACGTACAACATTTCTAACTTCTCGCGTATTAATTAAAATGTAATGATAACTATAAACTCCCTTTCGAGAATTAAATAGTAGACTCTGTTTCAAGTTAATATCGTTATGATACTGGTCATAACGGTAGATAGATAAATGAAGAAATAACCCCTCAGGTTATATTTATTTTATTTTACTAAGGCCTACGATAATTGAAACAATCAAAAGTAACATGGATTCTACTTACAATTTTATAAACAACTAAAATCAGAATTGTAAAAATAATTTACATGCGGTGTGAATAAAATAAAATTGGTTAGAGCAATTATTTACGACGGAATTAAAATGCCTATTCGGTTTTTCGGTGCTGTAAATAAATACAAAATTAGAACATAGTCAAATGTCAGGACACAAAATCGGTACGGTAAACAGATTCAGTATTAGACTTTTGGTTTATTTTACAATAAACAGTCTAATACTCAAAAACGGTACGCCATAGACAATTATTCGGTTTTAATTTCAGTCGATGCTAGAAAGAAAAAGATTAATAAATCAGAGTAGTTAATAAGCAACAAATATGCCGGTTCCAAATTGTTCCGAAAAAGAGAAATTATTACGGGTTACCTTAATTCTAAAAATAAATTTAGTCTGCAGTTTCTAGAACGGAAATTAAGTTGGATTTCAACCAACCAAGGAGAAAGGCGAAGCAATGCAATGCACACCGGACATAAATAAGCAAACGGTAATCAGGAAAACGACTTGTTTGGCCTTACACAAAACGGAAAATTTATACTGTTTCACTACAACTTTCAGATGAAAGTTGTTTGATATCTAGAAACTAATATGCTGGTAACATTGGATTTGACCCTAAACACAAGGTTCAAGGTTAAACCAAGGTCAACTCGAAAATATTAAATAGAACATCCTATTTGTTTGTACCAGCAATGATAAAACGCCAAATACTTCAAAATTTTTTATTATGTTATTCAAATTCAGAACACTAGCAACCATCATTTTTATTTATCAGAATACTTTGAAATATGAAATTATATTTTTTAAAATGCTTGTAACTTCTAAACAAAAACTAATCGGACATTGTTCATATAAGAAAAAATGTTTGAAATTAACCCAGTTACCATCTTTCAAAGTTTGTCATAGAGCTTGTAGAACACCCTGTATAATGTTCCATATTTTGTATTGATGTGTTACAACTGTTGCTTTATGCACTTGTTGCATCTATAACTAACTATTATAAATTTTCACTTTTAGCGGTTTAAAAGAATCGATCTTGAAACGCTCGCTTTGTCCTTTGTTCATAGCACAAGAAGTTTCCGCACTAAATTAGCCTGACGTAGAATTTTCAAATTAACGTCAAAATCACGCGCAGATTCTCTACACAATGTGATTAATTACATTCTACGAAATCAAATGTATATTTTCTTGTATGACAAGAATTTGTCAACCCTCTAAGCCTTAATTAATTACTACCGGATTGTATGCAGCAAGCTGCCCTAGGAAAAGCCCGCAATGAAGTCGAACTGGTTGAATATTCATATGCCCTCACATGTAGTCTTACAAAATGGATGCTGTAAAGTATATTCAGAACAAGAATGGTACTGGAAGTTATTAAGAGTCAATGGTGGATATTAAGGTCAAATTAAAAAAAATATATGCATTTTAACTTGTCGACGTTTCGCCATTCTATATATTGTAGCATCGTCAGGATACTACAATAAATTCCGTATAATAATTACAACACACGATAGGATTTAAAATATGTTAAAATATATGTAAAAAGCTATAGCCATTCAATAGATAAGTAATAACTAGGATATTTTAAATTGTTTATGTTATATATCCTGGCGCCTCACGTTGGGCGCCAATTTTTTAAGCATGGTGTCTTGTGAGATGTATACATCCTCAGGTATAAGTATAATATTTTTAATACGTAATGATACAAAAATATAAATAACAAAATTTGATACAAGAATTATTTATATTTATATACAGTGTTCTAGTTTATTGCGAATAAAATTAATTTACAGTTTATTCGTATATCAAAAAGCTGTAACTTCTCGTTTTCTGTAGAAAATTCAGATCATTTCAATAACGAAAATGAAATTCGTGGTAACTTTAATATTCGTCATGTGTATGCATCGTTAATGCGACGATGTCATTCTAATATTGTTTATTTTCGTAATTTTTTGTTTTTAATTTTGATGTATTTTCCAATAATTTAATATATCAGCCTATACTGATTTAAACATCATTTTAGTAGATAGGCATTATTCGATTAATTGTTTTGGAATTCCATATTATTTTCTACTAGAGCATTTTAGTGAAAATTTGTAATGATTCTTTTTTGTAGTAAAATGAAAGGTAAATCTGAAAAATAAGATTATTTCCAATATTAGCCAGTAGCATGTCTTTTAAATTTCACCATAGTAGTGTTTCCCTAAATCTGTAATAACATTTTATTCATATCAAACTTATGTTTCACTCAATTTAGGATGCCCTCACCTCTTTCTAAATTCTGGTATTCAGAAATGTGTATAAATGAGTGACTAACTTGAGTGTGCATCAAACCACAAATTACTAGATAAGGAACGTTTGGCTACTCAAATAATACCAAAAATATGTCATCAGTGGAAACCTAATGTCGTAGTATTTCTTTATTTTGAATTTGAATATCTCACGTTGAAAATATAGACAAAATAAATTAAATACATATAAATAATAAATAATGAAAATCAAAAGGTCTAATTAATTATCCAGGTAAAAACGACCCTAATATAAACGATGACATCCCAAGTAATAATAATCATATTTAGTTAATTTTTCTTAAAATGTACTTCATACAGAGTAGAATGAGTGATAAACAATCGTTCATGACGTATATAACAGAACTAATTTCTAAAAAATAATTATAATTTATATAGCATTCACGTATATATATCCTTTATTGAATATTTGAACTTAATTACCTATTTGTAAAATATACTGGTAGAATATTATGAAACCACAAAATTAATAAATTAGGAACATAATAAGCAGACATCAGACACCACTAATATGTCACTAACCTAGTACTCATTTGTGAAGGTGATTTGATTACGCTTCAAGTGACTCATTGAAGCGGAATTGTTTTTGAATACGATTGGTGAGTTTAGTATGAGATAAGTGTGAGTGGAACTTTAGTGAGATATATGAATTTGGGCCTTAGTTTTCTTTTGGTTCCTCAAACGAGAGTAGCAATTAGTGACAGTGACTACAAATTTCAAAACAACCGGTGAAGCCGTTCTGGAAATATTAAGAAAATATTATTCTTTATGGACTTCAACTGTATCTAAATAATAAAAACATGTCAAAAACAGTACAGACTTGATTTGGCAACGTTAAATTTCTCTACATATTTTATCTTATATTTGAAAAATTTTTAAAGGAAAGAGATATCGAAAAACTTGTTTCCAAGACATAGCTTTTTATAAAAGAAAACGTACCAAACTGGAACTTTAAATCAAACACCTATACCGTCAAGCCATAAAAATCTTCGCATGCGGTTTCCTATTTGCTCTTTTCGTTTTCCTTCCATAATGGCAGCCAACCATAACTATTCGATCACGTTGTACATACAGGTTGTTCTGAATTTTAATCATTAATATTCAGGAGCTTACTGACAACATAAAAATAATAGAATATTGCTTCTGAACAAATGAAGATCTTGAAGTGTAAGTCTGTGTAATCAGTACATGAATAAGATTCCACTGAATAATAATAATATTAAAAAATATAATAAGTTTGAACTCTCAAACCCCCAACTTAGCTATGGGTTACGCTGGTTATATTTTCCACAAAATTTATGAAACGCTATTGGAAAATATAAGTACTTTTGAAATACAAATTTTATTTTGAACGAAAATGGACTCTTAACTTTTTGGTTTTCGAACAAATCAACAAGTCGCAATTCTTGTAGACAATGTTACCAGCATACATCATATTTGAGATGAAACGTAATTTTTATTCACATTTTATTCACATACTGTGTTTTATTCTGAATACATTTGGAAATATAATTAATATTCTAAAATCCTAAGCCCTGTACTTCAAAAAAAAAGACGGTGAAAATTCGAAAACGAGTCCTATTATTGCGGTTAAAATTCGGGACATCCTGTATACTGATTTACATATTTTATTTGAAATAATAAAAAAGACTATAGTTTATAGCTGAATTAAAGTCATTTCCATCTACAAACAAATTTTCTTATATGGAAAAAATAAGTTTAAAAGGCTCAAAAAGCCCTAGTGCTTTGTACTCCGCCGGAAAAATGCGTTATAAAAAAGCTTTAAAACGGTATAATAAAAGTTACTCTCGTTTCCATCTCGATCCAATAATTTTATACACAATTTTAAGGCATATCCTATTCAGCTTAGAGTGCTTTATCTCTGCCCTCCCCCGCATTGTGCGTTTTATTCGATTTTTACATCATCTCGAGCAGCACTTGTAATTTATAGATAGCAGAGAGACGCGTCTTGCAAGGGGCTCCGCCTGTATTTCGAAAGGTTGTTCAGTTCAGTGGTAGTAACATAGTAGAATAAAAATTAATTTGGTACTTGTAGTCTATTACAACTTATTATTTTTATAATTTAGATCCTTTATCATCGCAACTTTTTGAGATACAAATTTTTGCAGCATTTGTTTAAACACTGATAAAAATTGAGGAAATTCCCATATTTGTAATGGTTTTTATACACAAAATCGTGTCCGGATCTGTTAGCGCTGTTAAAATAATATTTAATGATTAAAAACTGTGTGTTACTAAAATTTTATTATTTCAGAGGTTGAGAAAAATGTGACAAAAAACTCTAATTTATTTGGGCTGGATGTAATGTACATAAAGAATATTGTTGTGGATAGCGTCATTAAACACCTCGATTTTACCCAGCGCATTCGCCATAATTTAAAAAAGATCGAGCCAAGTTTCTAGTTGTTATACAAAATGATTCATTGACAATGGGAAAACCGAAAACTGAAGATACTACACGTGAAATGGTGACCATTGGCGTAAACATGCCTTATCCGAAAGTTGATAGTTTCGGAAATACAGAGTGTTGAAAGTTAAAATTTTAAATCGTTTTTTTTTGCGATTATTCTGAAAATTTGTATGTAATGAACTTGAAAATTTGTGAAACTATATTTTTTTAAGCGACGAATAAGATGCGTGTTGTAATTTCAGAATTGCTCATAGAGGGCGCCACTTACGACCAATTTTACGGAAAATTTAGGTAATAATTTTTTACCCTGTATATTTAACATGAAACTTGATACAAAACCTGAAAGAGCCATCATTCTTCATTAATTATGTACTTTTCTTTCATTTCGGTATCTCGATCCGTTTTCTAGAAAAATCAGTTTAACGAACACTATGTTTTAATAATATGAGAAATTAAAAGCGAAACAAACCAAGCGTTTCTTCGTGTTAGGCATGTTTGCGACAATGGTCACCATTTCACGTGTAGTATCTTCAGCTTTCGATTTTCCCATTGTTAATTAATCACCCTGTATAATAAAAATAATTCTGATAAACATATGCATAAGTTAAGAAACAAATTCTAATTCGACGGGAATGGAGTCATGGGAAAAAGGGATTTTAGTTTTCAGGTTTCGAAACATTATTTGTTTCTTCATCAGGAAAATATACAAGTGAATATAGTGTGGCTACGATTTAGGTGACACAGGCCTATAATTCAGGTAATTGACTAATCCTTTTCAAATTTTAACCACTTATGCAGACCAATGGGGTGCACATTTGAGGATCACTAAACCTACATATATCCATAGGCGTGCGTTAGGGGAAATTAAAAGGGGATCGATTTTTCGGTGTTTTTTATTAGCGAATAAAATACGGAAATGCCTTAGTCTTAATCAGTATCATCGAAAATATACCCACGGCAAGTTTAATCCAAATCGTATACAGGGTTGTACAGAAAATTCATTTAATACAAATGTATATAAGCTAATACAGATTGGATAACAAAAAAAATAGATATAACAAAACTCAATTTATTTTCTTAATTTCAGTGTAGCCGCCATCTCTCTTTATACATTCTTCTGTTACCTTTCTTATATGACGATTTACTTTTCGCAGTTGTTCACGAGAAATGTTTCGGCATGCCTCTCTTATTCGTCGTTTTAAATCTTCTATGTTTTGTGGACGATTGATCTAAACTTTATTTTTAACTGTGTCCCAAAAATAAAAATCCATTGGTGTAAGATCAGGATACCTGGCTGGCCAGTCCTGCAGCGGGCTACGAGGCCCTATCCACTTTAACAGAAAATTAGTATTCAGCCAGTTTCTAATTATTCGCGAACTATGTGCAGGAGCACCGTCTAACAAAAAATATAAATTCTATCTAGCATCTAGCGGCAGATTGTCCAAAAAGTCAGTAAATTCCGTTTCCAAAAAAAAACGTAAAAAATTTTGAGCATTTAAAGGGTCCGATAACTCGATCATTAAAAATCGCGCACCAAACATTCACCTTATAAACATGCTGATTCTTAGCATTTATTATCCACCTGGGATTGTCTCTTTCCCAATATAGAGAGTTCTGCGTCGATACAACACCATTTGTAGAAAAAGTAGCTTCATCGGTAAAAATTATTTTTTTCAAATAATTTCTGTCTTTCAGAAATTCGCCTTGCACCCATAAAGCATAGTCTAGCCTCCTTAAATTGTCTCCTTCTAAAAGAGTGTGTAAAATTTTTGGTTTAAAGGGCTTCAATTTATTCTTTTTTAAACATTTTCTTATGGTCTCTTTGTTTAAATTCAAATTCAATGTCGCCCGTCGTATGCTTAGTCGTGGATTATTTAGGAAAGCATCTAAAATCCTATTTTCGTGTAAGTTTGCTCGTCGGTATTCTTTTGGTTTTATATGTGATACACTACCAGTCTGATTAAATATTTTATTAATTCGTGTTACTGTACTGTAACTTACTGTTCGATTGGGATGGCGGTGATTAAAAATTTTTGCAGCTTCACGCGATGTAATATTTTCTCCAGAAATTCTTATTATTTCAATTTTGTCAGCAACTGGACATACATTTTTGAAAATAATTATCAAAGTGGGACAATTTAGCACACAAATAGTTCTTTCGTAACTTTTAATTTGGAACGACTTTTTGTAGTGACACATTTTCGAAAGAGTAACAATAAAGATAGTTACTCTGTTCATTCATATTTCTATGGTAGAAGTATGTAAAATTCCTTGAGATTCGCCCTGTATAAAGATCAATAAAATATCTGTACGTACACTGTAAAAAATATTCTCTCAAATTTCACTCAATTTGTATAAATTTAGAGTTGACTTTTCACTAATATGATTTAAATTTAACTATTATTGAGTCATTTTTTACTCAAACTTGGTTTTTAATTAACTAAATATTGTGTGCAAAAATAAGTAAGGCATAAATGATTAATTAGGATATGCAGTGTTGAAAATAAATTCACTTCGTGAGGCCTCCTCCTTTCCTGGCTGAGACCCGCCAGCTAAGACCTGCCGCCGTCGGCTAAGGCCTGTTCTCCTGGCGATCACGCTTTTCTGTAGCATCTAACGGGCCCCTATCAACTGTGGTCGAGATTACAGAAGCAATATATAAGTGGTGCCATCTTCACGGCGCCATTCAAATTACTCGAAATTAATATAGGTACATTTAAACTCACTCAGTAATAAGGACATTCACTCTGATTTAGGTACAAGTGCACCAAGTACGAGTTTACGTGAAAAATTTATTTAAGGATTACCTATATTTAAGTGAAAGTACTCATAGTCCACGGGCCCACGTACAAAGAAAAAAATTATTAGTTTGGTAATAAGATTTGAAGTGAAAGTATTTTTTGTCCGACAAAATTCTTGAGAAGTTTTTGCAGTCCGACGCCCCGAAGATGTCGACTTAACGACAACATGGTTGGTGATAATCAGCAATCTGGTTTTNACTTTGCAGCATTTAAAACCTGCTACCAAAGTTCTTAACAGGTGTTTATAGTTTCTCCATAAACAACTGATTTCATGTAACCCCAAAAACGGAAGTCTCGGCATTCAATCTCACATTTATGTACATACAATTTAAATTAAGATGTAATTTTAGGTACGAATAATACTTAATGGACAGTAGATACAAATGACAGCAATAAGACAAGTGGAGTATGTCAATTATTTGTATTCGTCCAAACTTAAGAAACTTCTCCCCTAAATTAATAATAAGCCAAATACCTCGAAAATGGTGCGAGACGGCTAGTTTTATATAGTGTAGTTTTTTGTGTAAAAAAGTTGGAAAATAAGAATTTGATACCAAAGATGAGATTCCTTAAAGTATAAAAAAGATTATTAAATAACGAGCGTTCAAATAAAAACGTGGTCGAAGTTGGCTCTGTCACATTGGACGTAGGGAGTAGCTCATAGCGACCAACTTAACCTCATTTCTCAACGAGCTGTATAGCTGCTGTCAGTTTCAATAACGTTAATGACTATATAACTTTATTTTAAAGAATAATCGTGATAACAATAACAAACAATTAAAGGAGCTGCGGAAAGTGTCCCCCTCCTT
>NW_019416990.1:3930-38067 GCF_000390285.2 Anoplophora glabripennis | reverse complement strand
GGGCGTCGGACTGCAAAAACTTCTCAAGAATTTTGTCGGACAATAAGATACTTTCATTTCAAATCTTATTACCAAACCCTCCCAGAAAAATCAGCTTGCTGGTTGTCACCAACCATAATGTCACCAAATCGACATATTTGGGGTGGGGGACAAACTCAAAATATCAACATTTTTGTCGGACAAATTTTTTGGAGGGTTTAAAAAAATATATCTTTCATTTAAACTTGAAAAAAAGTGATGGTCATAACATGTTTATGCCAGATTGTCATGTTTTCCTGAAAATCACGGGAAAACTTACCACTGTTGAAATTTCCTCATAGTCAAATCTTGGGAGACTCGTCAAACTTAAGCTGCACGCAAAGTTACAGCTTGCTGGTAATCACTTTTTTCTTTGTACGTGGGCCCGTAAATTATCAGTTTTAGTTTAAATATAATCACAATTGAGTAAAATGATCAAAATGCCCAATATTGAGTGAAAATGTATTCAATAATTTCACTCAATGGATTCACACCGAACCTTTATTGCTTTCACTCGCACCGATTTTTTTTACAGTGTACTTGTTAAGGAATCAGCATTAAAACTTTGGCAATGGATTATTGCAAGACCCTGATTAAAGAAAAAGGTTGCGAGAAATTTTACTAACCCTGCTTTCTTGTGCCAGAATTTCCTAACAACTTTTCGAGGAGATCTTCAGTATTCGCTCCCAATAGCGGGAATTTCAACTTGAACATGTACCATTCAAAATTGTTACAGGAAGAATCCAACTAAGTTTGCATTGACCTATAAAATTATTGTAAAACTTTAACTATAAAGAGCCGCGCTCGAAGTGTGTAGGAATAAGTGATTTTTACGTAGCTCCCCATCGGCGATATTTCTTTTTAAATTTGACGGGGTCCCCATAATTGCATTTGTTTTATTACCCGAGTTGTACTAAGCGAGCAACTTTCTTCCGTTTGTATAAATACGTACTAAAGTCGTGAAAATAGCAGTTCCGAAGTTTTAAGTGGGTTGTTATTGCCCTTTCCTAATTTAACGGGGCGCGCATATCTTGTGTTAATTATCAGAAGAATTAAACACGGACCTTAACAGTCACTGATTTTAATTAAATTGGTTATGAAGCAGTAAAAAAGTTCTTATTGCGAAAACAATATTTCTTGCTCGGAAGTAATGAAACCCGACTTTCAGGAAGTTGTTGGGACGGTCGAGCTGTTGAAAATTTGCGAAAAAACGAATACTAAAACTTTGTAAAAGTAACCTAAGTGCCTCGTAATTCAGATTTGCCTAATTTTAAAAAATACCAAAAAATACTGTCGTCATATGATTCAGTACTAGTTTCGGCATGTAGCCCATACATGTATCTGCGAACGGTTACTGGTGGATATACACAATGTCCGTAATTTTAAAGGCAAAAAAATTTCCCCACATTTAACAAAGGAATAGGTCAAGCAATGCCACAATTGATAAAAATTTTATTTGTCATGTCAAAAAACATAATAGTTCCAATTTTTTTGTTCATACTCAAAATAAAATTCAAACATTGAACGCCCTTTAAAACCAGGAACATTTGCAGAATTCATGTTTGGCTCAATCGACTTATTTTGGTCACCAGTATCAGTAGCTTCCAGATTTCCCAGGCATCCGGTATAGTATTTTTCCAGCAATATCAGTAGTGGGGTTAAATATATTTTGCTTACTTAGATTTCTAGTATCGAATATTGTTTGGCATTATTTGCCAAAATTTAAACATTTTTTTTTAATATGGTAAAATTGTTTACGGAATTTTCATTGAAAGCTCTTATAAAAAATGATTCATTTAGTTTATTGTGTTTCTAAGTACACTTCACACATAATTGTTCTATGGTCCGTAGACGGTATGTCATATTTGCCTGCCTAGACCACCACGTCCAATCCAGTGGCCGCCCGTTCACTGGACTTACATCCTCTGGATTTCCACACTTGGGGTCATGTTAAGGAGCTGATTTACGTAACTACAGTAAATTCGATTGATGAATTATGGCAACGAATTCAACAAGTCTTTCAAATAATTTCAAATATCCTTAGCTCGGAGGGTAGAAACGTGTGTAGAATCACAAGGTGGTCCCTTCCAGCACCTACTCTGATATTTTACATTATTTCCAGTTATACAATTTTTATCATTACGTTTTTATCCTTAAATGTGTTGTTTATTGTTTACGTTCATTCTGACAAAATTAGTTGAATCCTAAATTATTCAAAAACTGTAGCTTTAATCAAAATTTTGCAAGAGACCAATTCGATAGACAATTCAACACTTTACACGAAATTAGTGCCCGTTTGACAAAATTAGCAATGGCGTAGAAAATATTTTTTAGAAAGGGTCACGTTGACCCCGTCTCTACGACTGATGCTCATACAATTTTGAGCAGTACATCAAACATTGGTCTTAAGGTGCTAACTACGCATAGCAAATTTGAAAGAGAAATGTTCAGGCATTTTGGAATGATTGCAGACAATGTTTAATTTTACAGAAACTTTGACGCCCTGTATCTCGTTAGAGGCGTTTGCGACCCTATGTTTATTAATACTTTTCGTCTTATTTTTTCATGTATTATCTACCCTAGAAGTTTATCAGCGGTTTTTTTAATCATCCTGTATGAATGTAAATGTAATTTTCTTACAGCTCTGTGTACTGAAGCATATGACATTCGTATAATTTTAAATAGTGATATTTAACATTTTATAAATATTTACCCGCCTGAGCTGAAAGTTGTCGTAAAGGCTTAGTGGGGCTTGCTGCTAAATGTTTTCTAACATCCTCCAGTTTATCTTCAGTTAAAACTGACTTTCTTCCAGGTGACTTCCCTGAACACTGCCAGTATTTCTGAATCATGCATCGAACATGTTGAGCAAAAATGTTACAATCTGCGGCTTCATGATTTGGAAACTCTTCCAGGAATGGAAAAAAACATGAATGGATTGAATAATTCCATCAATATCGATTTTCATCTCGTTAACCACTCCGAAAGTAGGCCTCTACAATAAATTTATCGTCTTCTAACTAAAAGACCATTTTCTAACATAAAACAGTTCGAGTACTGTATATCGAAGAAACCATCAGTGTTTGCTTCCTTACCACAAAACTAATACTTGACATATGATTAACGTTGAAAAACACTGATTATTTAGAAGATTAAAGATAAATTCAAATAAAAACACAATCGGCGAATACTAGTAAATACAATGGCAAGCACACGGGAAGCACAGATGTGTTTGAATTGACAGGTCGTGTCGGTTGGAAATCTAAGAATACGGAAAGTAATTTTGATCAAATGGAAGTAAAGTTTGGTAACATTTAAGTATGACGTCAGCTTCAATTATTATAATAACACTCGTTATTATAATAACATTTGGTTTAAATATAACATTATTATTCAACAAACTGAAAAACACATCCAATTAACCAGAATGTGAACCCTTAATTAAAATAACTACAGATATATCTCTGTTACAAAAATTAATCAACATTCAAATTATCCGACATATGTCGCAAATTGCAGCCGCCAAATAAACCGTAAGCCCTCAAAAGTCTATCCGCCCGTTGCGACGGGCTTTGCGCTAATTAGTATTAGTAATAATAATCCCCACAGAAATCTGCGCCAGCCCCGACGAACGTTTCGAAACGTAAGATCAAAGAATGCGTCGGAGGGTCTGGATTCGGTGAGCCGAGTCGGCGGTTAGGCCGTTGGTGGGGCCCGCTGTTAATTTTCGGGCAATTGGCACGGATGAGGCGTTATTAAAGTTAATCAGGATGTGGGGTACGTTCGGATATGTGTAATGGGATGTGTTAGTGGACGTTCCGTTTCCGAGTCGGCTACGCAACGCGGCGAATCGGTTCGATTTTGTTCAATGAGCTAGAGATGTTACTACACTGAGAGAACGGTTAAGGGTTGAGGGCGTTATTGAAAAACGCAACGAATCCAGAATTGGCCGTTTTTTAGTTAAATTTTATAGTCCTGGAATCCACATTTTGCTGGAATGAGCAACAAATATTTTTTAATTATATTTCAATGGTATTCAGCAATGTCAAACAAATTTATGTTTTAAATTGTTTGAATTAGCTTAATACCTTTAATGTAGAGTAAAAAATATGAGAGCTGGTAATAGAATAGATTTTTTTTTTAAATATGAACAAATCCTTGTGTATTTGGAGTAACAAATTAATCAAGAAGCCAGATAGAGTTTCGTGGCCAATCAGAGTGCCACGGCTGCAAACAACTTATTCTTAAGTATTTTGATCTCATGAATCAGTGGTCAGTTTAATTGTTATTAACAAATTAATTGTTTAAAACGATGTAAAAAGTTTATAGCTAGTACAATTTTTTATGCGTTAATAGTTACATTTTCTCATAACAAATATATACTTTTTTGAAAATTAACAAAATATTAACTTTAACCGAAATTATTGCAAATTTAGTGCAAATATCTTACATTTTGCGCTTCCGCGCGAACCAATTTTACCATATCTCTGGTTCTATTGGACGGATTGAGACGCACGACATCTCCTTTTAAAGCTTGAACTTTATTTTACAAGATAGGTGAGTTCCATTTATTAATTTATTTATTTAACAATTAATGGCAGCTTTGACAATTGTGAAATTTCAAGGAAAATGCTGGTTATCTTTGTTTATAAGGGTTTTTATTCAACTTCGATGAAAAGCCAAAAAAAGTTACCGGGTATTGTTCCTCGCATTCTAACAATCATTTCATGCCTTATAGTTATAAAGTTTTTCTTTATCAAAACCCGTGAACGATGTACGTCGAGAGCGATGTACGCTCGATCGAAAGTTGAGAATGCAAGAGCTCTAGTGTTATAAAATTTCATTATTAAAAAGTCACAAAGACTAAATAATAAAAAATGCATTAACAGTTGATTTAATTACTGATATTTATAAGATTTACTTAAATAATAACAACAATTGTTTAAATATTTTAATTAATTTATTTCTTTTTTAATAATGGGCTCATTATAGACATTTTTGCAGGTGCCTTGCCTTTGGCAATAGCAAAATGAGCAATATTTAATTTCTGCAGACATACAAACAGATGATCTTCTAGAGCATACTTTGCATGTACAATTAGTGTTAAGTTCATCTGGTGGAGGAAGCAATATTTGTATTATTTTTAACTTTGGTTAAAGTTAATCTTTTTTAATTTTCAAAAAAGTATATGTTTGTTATGAGAAAACGTAACTATTAACGCTTAAAAAATTGTACTAGCTATAAAAATAAACTTTTTACAGCCATTTAAACATTTAATTTGTTAATAACAATTAAACTGATCACTTTCAGGCTTTGCGACCAAGTTTTTTGGACTTAGGAGGTCAAAATACGAATAAGTTGTTTACAGCCGTGGCACTCTGATTGGCCACTGAACCCTATCTAGCTCCTAGATTAAATGTGGGCACTTATAATTTACAAAACTTTTTGAACTAATGATGTTGTGGAAAACAACTACTCTGTGGACACCCCTTTAGCATTAAATTACACTACCAACGTCTAATACACACTTCACCCACACTCAAAATGTATAGATAGTATAGACATCCAAATTGCTAAATTGTTAGTCGATCGTCTTACCTAAGGCATGCTGATGAGAGCTAATATGTTCGAAACAGGTGATGCTGGTGACAAAAGATTATAGCTTTCTACTAGATATTGTGGAAGTAATTTAGTGTCTCATGTGACATGTAGCTAATAGATCCGCTTTCTCCTACAATATCATCAGTTATAAATTCACCTTATAGTTCAAAATTAAACAGAATTATCAACTTTATAGACATACAGGGTGGTTTTTAAGTACATTCCGATAATAACGAGGTGATTCCTCAGTTCACTTTAAGAGTTTTTAAATATTTTTATACATAATGTAAATCTTTTACTTTATTAATCAAATGGTCATCTTTTTATGATTTTCCATATATATTTTCATCCTCTTATTTCAGAAAAAACGTAGGTGATGTCTGTATATTTCTTATGAACATCCCCTTGAGCTGAAAGGATCCATCAAAATTGTTAACAATTACACTATAAGACCTACAACTCATACAAGTTAACGTTTCAAAAACAGAATCAAATAAAAGCAGCAACAAAAAGATCACTAATAAATAATTACTATACAGGGCAGGCATTAGAGTGCCGCTAGCTAGATACGTATCGAATAAATTGATCGTTGCGAAGTTTCAGATCAGATCACATGTACATGCTATTGTACAATACGCGGATTGTGATATTACTAAAATATGAAATAGTTGATGCTTTGCAACCATTAGTAAAAATTTCATATATTAAAAACTTCCGACTATTTTAGATATGCGCCTCGGTAAATGTTGAAAGGTCATTTTCATTTTTTAAATGGCTATTTATCGATCGCTGGAAACGATTAACCGTGGAACCCTTAGGGCAAATGTTAATTATTATTTTCTACAATCGCTTTCCGAGTAAGAAATTATTATTTTGCAGGTACTTATTATTAGATACTATATATTTTATGGTAAGTGACGCTGTTAGTATAGGAAAATAGACACTGCCCCTTTTTGTTTTATACTATTATGGAAAAACTTACGTATACAGGCTATTACAAATTCGCTTTTCACTACAGGGATCTTTGAAACTAGCTTAAATTAGGGGACCAACATATACCTCTACAAAATGGCTAACATGACTAGTTTTCGAAATGTGGGTACACATCCGCAAGTGACCCATTTTAAGTATTACGACAAGAGCGTCAGCCTGACGTCGAGCCGGACCGGTGTAACAGTTGCAAGGACAAAGAACAGACGTGGGACGCACCAGGGTTCCAGGAAAGATCCACGGCAGATTGGCGCCTGGACCAGATACATATACATGCGAGAGACTCCATACCAAGACGACTCTCCAGTTAACGCTCGCCTCTACAACACTTCTTTTTCACTAACTTTATTTTCAATAAAAATACTTTTATTTTTACTGTTGAGAGATAGTTTTATTTTACTGTATATATTGCAAGCCTTGCAAAGAAATCTGAATAAAAATTTTAGATAAATTTGGAACGAATACACTGAAGATGACTTTTTCGAGACAAAACGTCTGAATCGGGTTCAGGCTGAGGCAGTACAGTATTGGAGGTCATGAATGCTTGTAAAAAATGTAATAAAATTACCAGGGTCGTATTTAAAAAATGAAGTTGATGATGGTCCTTGAGAGACAAAACGTTACATATAAAAATTGATTATGCCATGTAGTGAGAAGCGAATTTGTAACAGCCTGTATATTCTCATTTATTTCATTTTATTTCTCATTTAAAGAGTGCAAAGTAAACAGCTAAGATTGTTCATCAGATTTAGACCAGTTTCGAACTTATTTGTTCTCATCAGAATTTCTTCTGTAAGAAGACAGGCTTAAGGATTGTTTTGTATATTGGCAAGTTCTGAGTGCGGCTGAACTATAGTTTGTGATAATTAAAATAAGGCGCCTACAATTAGGTAAGGCTTTCTCAAAGCAACATTGAATATTGTTATGAGGGTTGCTTTCGCTGTATAGCAAGAATAAAACGTTCTCTCAACGGTACAAATAAACTATTTTTATTGAAAACTAAGCTTGTGTAGAAAAGTAACGTTGACGGTTTGAGGGTTTGCTGGAGAGTGCCTGTGGTTGAAGTCGATCGTAGGTAGCTTGGCAGTCGGTGGCAGAAGTCTCTGGTCCTGGCGCCTCTCTGCAGGGGTCGGCTCCCGGGAACCCCGTGGTGCATCCGGCGGCGTTCTTGACGTTGTACCCACAGTTATTTAAAAGCTGACGCTATATAAATTCCTAATATATTTTTGTAAAAAAATACCACTCAATTTGTAACAATTTATGTTCATTTATGATGTCTTTCTAATGCAGATTCACAGAAAGGGTTTACTGTAATGAAGTGTTTAGGTACCGTTTTTTAGTGTTTTAAAAATGAAACAAACGGCTGTAAAATGTATTTTTTTATATTATTTTTGATAACAAACACTTTTCTCCATGTATAAATTTATTTTCTATTACAAACTGGGCTGTACAGAACATTCGTGTTTACAGTTGAGTTTATATTATCTGGACAAATTAATCCTTTGATTTCCAGATTACCTCAACAGATTCTCGAATGAGTAAAATTTCATCAAAAATTTCCTGAAGGATTATTTTGATTTTAAATGTCAGCATCGCGGTGGTACCAACAGAATTTCTAAAATAATATACATTCCCAAATGCAAATAATACTTTTTCCTATTTGTATAATTTGTAAATGTTTTGAGTTAAACTGCCTAAAACTATTATTTTAAGCAGCTGTTAATTTTTGATATTTATTATTTGATATTTGATATAAGTTGTTTACAATCTTGGAAATTTGAAAAATCATAAAGATCGAGGTCTGAAAACTCGGTGGGCACAAAAATTTTTTGCAAATAAAATATTTTTGTATTACCACTGATTTATCACAATAATATGATGAAACTTTTTTGGAACCGCTGACATCTTCGATAAATAAAGATATGAATCCAGTAAAATAAAAGACTTTACTTCAATATTCGCTCGCTAACAGTTTTCTTTGAAACTTAAACAATAAAATAGACTTTTCCGTAATAAAAACTACAGTACTGATGATAACTTAAAATTTAAAAAGTATTTTTTTGTTTATTACAAAAAAACGCGACAAAAAGCGAAGAGCATGATGCTGTGGCCATAACTATTCCCTTATTACAGGGACGATTCCAGAGGTTCCCAATTATACAGGGTGTCCCACTAAGGTCGGCGAGGTAGGCCCTAGGCCCTAGAGCATAAAAAAAAACTTGTATTGAATAAATCGACCAAGAGAAATCGCTGGAAATAGTTTTCAATTTCGTAGCTCGGCCGCTAGGGGGCACAATCTACATACCAAAGCATAGAACTAATTTTTTCTCAGAAATGTTTCCTATTCAGGTATATTGAAGAGTACAAATATAGATAGCTGGATTTATTGCGCGTAATTTTTATTACTGACATTTTGTTCTATCTCTTGACAGAAAAGGTGGGGAAAGTCCCTAATGTCTAATCAGAAAAATGCATTTTTTTTAAGGATTGGCTCATCAAAAGCCCATAGTGTTATACCACTTATACCTCGTTGGAAAGGTCTTTTCATGCTTTATCTCGTGGTGAATGCTTGATGATTTACCTTAATATGGAAACCTACAGATGGCGTTATTGCAAAAGAATGTCGTTTTATGGATTTTTCTTAAAAATTTTAAAAGCACAAAAAATTGATGAATAAGTTTGAAATTTCTAACAAAAGTGGCACTATTTATCCAAGTTTAGATTGTTTCAGGTTTTCTTAAAAAAGTGATACAGCAGGATAAAACTTTTTATAGGTTAGTTTGAAAAGCATAAAAATAGCAACATTTTGACGCCAAAAAGGGTTCGATATCTCTTTTGTTATCAAGTTATTTGCAGATTAGTGAGCTAAAAATAAACAAAATGAATTGAGGAACACCACGCTAATGAAAATACATTTAATTACCAAAACAAAATGGGTTTATAAGAGAAAATTTTTTTTCCCGAAGTTCTAGGGCCTATACTTTCTCTAATATCGTACCTCGCCGACCTTATTGGAACACCCTGTATTTTGGTTATTGACATTTTTTTCGTAGTGTTTATTTTTCGAGACGTTTGAAAGTTTCAGGTTAAAAAACCACTCGGTATATGCATCAAACTATGTCATATCCTTGATTAAATAAATAACATTTGCATCTGAGCCACAGCGAAACATTCTGGAGACTAAACGACAAAATTAATATTTAAATCCCGAAATAGAATTAGAATTCGCACATTTCCCAAGTTTCATTGAAAGTTTTTATCTCGTTACGTTCTAACCTTGGTTCCCACTTCGGTTAGCTTGGAAGTTGTCTATTTGTATTCCCACCTCGAATTTACAGACCAACACGGCACTTTAGATGCAGTGCATAAAGCTCAAAAGCCCTTCTCCGGCGAGGTAAAGACCGGGGAACTTTTCAGCAGTTTAGGAAACTTTACATCGGCGACGGTTGCGCCAAAAATGCAGCGGTTTGGCAAGTTCCACGTCTTTCTTTGTCTTTGGGTGTTGCGAGATGTTTAAATTTGGAATTATTACTTGTTCATTGAGTGCGATTTGTACATGGGTTGAAATCAAATTTCATAATTGGTATATAAGAAAAAAGCTACTTACAGCCAAAAGGTTTTCTTGAAAAGGATGCAGGATCCTGGAGACTGACTGAATAAAATTTAATTAAGAAATATTTGAATCTCAAAAAGCAAAAAGTTTTTCATTATCAAATATCGAGTGTTCATATTTCGATACGTATCATGAGGATCTTGGCTATCTTAAGAGATATACAAGACTCTGTACGGTCTTTATGAATATGTGGGCATGGTCAAATTGGCTGAAATTATGGTAATTTGTTGGTTTTGTGTTACTGACCAAAAGTCTCCACAGTACCTACTTGAGTCCAAAAATCAATTATTTCTTTCTTATATCAGTCAGAGTCAGCAAAATAGTATGAGTAGAATATTGCAATAAATACAGTAACTTTTGTGAAATGTTTATAGAAAAAAATTATCGGATTCTAATGATGGTTATTCTCTCCCTCCTCCTTCTCCATCTTTTGAGTGATGGACCCTGGGCTTAAGACCCGTACAGCGGCCGGTTTGGCATTTGGCGCATGACAAAAATATTAATTAGCAACTTTTCTAAATCATTCGATTAATTTTTTCCATAAACATTTCACAAAAGTTACGTTTTTATTGCAATATTCTATTCATATTACTTTGCAGCCATCATGAACAGAACTGACAGACCGCTATAAGTAGGAAAGAATTGATTTTCGGATCCAGGTACTGTGAAGACTTTTGGTCAGTAACACAAAACCAATAATTTACCACAATTTTATCTAATTTGACCGAGCAGAGTCCTTTAAAAATTATGGCCATGTTGCGGAACTTGATAACGATAATCCTATATCAATTTCGATTTGAAATTACCATCGAAAAACTGAAAATTTTGGTTTTTGTATTTATTTTCATTAATTGAAAACGAAAATCTTTCAATCTTAAAATGTATTTCTTGTAGATGCTAATTCGAGGGTGCCACAAAACTGC
Source organism: Anoplophora glabripennis (assembly GCF_000390285.2). Taxonomy (NCBI): domain Eukaryota; kingdom Metazoa; phylum Arthropoda; class Insecta; order Coleoptera; family Cerambycidae; genus Anoplophora; species Anoplophora glabripennis. The sequence continues at coordinate 26,922 of NW_019416990.1, read as the reverse complement.
AGATTGCACATGTCGAAATATTATAATTTAACAAAACTTCAATCAAAAATTGATAATAACCAAGGTACAGAGTGTCAAAGCTTTATGTTTTCCAGTAATATTTATATAAATCGAGATATCGGTATTCGTTTTTTTTGGGCGACAAAGGTCACGTGGAGGTTACCAACCACGGCACATCCGTATATACACACATAAGTACAGTTTATACATATACAGGGTGTTAATTAAGTATGCACAATAAATTCAACACACGATTATTTGAGTGATTTTAAGACAAACAGTTTATATAAACATTGGTACGCAGATGCTTCGTTTTGAAGATACAGGGTGTTCGTAAATATTTGAAATACCCTTTACCCAATTTTGTTGTAATTTGGTAGTGTTATTTGTAGTGTTAAGGGACTAATTTAACCCCAACTTGATCAGATTTATTAAGTCCAGTGGCGTCCCGGGAGGTACCTTAACCATCTGATATCGTCTAACTGCGTCGATTTAACCCACGGCGAAGGGAAAAATCGATATTTCTAATAACGCGCGAAAAGACGTAGGAATTCCAAGATATTTAAATAAGTTGTAAGAATGTTGTGAGAAAAATAATAATATATCAAATAACTGGTTTTTAGGCGTATTTTTCAAGCTATAAGAACAGATTAAATGAGATTTACTAATCCGTCCCGTGTTGCTATACGGAATCACAAGAAGGTGTAGGGTTACTTGTAAGTTCAGTTTAGTCTCAAAATTATCCATACAATTGTAAATTCAGTCAATTAGGTATTAATATGGTATAGTTAAGCCATTTCAACCCCCATATTCAGGGAGCCCACGAATAAGATAAGGACAGAAACCTTTGGACCCAAGAAATGGGCGTGTCGAAGCGGGGATGTCGGATTAAGGAGAGATCTCCGAAAAAAAGGCAGTTTCTCCTTGGATTCCACACTGGGCAGTTTTTCTTAATTTTCGGGTTAATTTAATAACGGATAAAGTCTTTCCAAATTTTGCTATGAATTTGCGTTGGGTTCCCTGAATCTCGGATTGCGTTGTCGCGTGTAAATTAATCAATAATGTTTGTTCGAATCCGCTGTGTCTTCGTTATTTTGTTTGTGGCTTTTTATTGTTATTAAAGCCCTTCCTGTAAAGGTTTTGGCGGTTTCTTGTTCTTCCAGCTTAAGTGTCACCCTATACAACCAACCACTGGATTGCATTCTACATGAGCGACGTACGGTAAGTGTCTGGAATTTATTCTCTGAACGTACAACATTTCTAAGTTCCCACGTATTAATCAAAGTATAAATAATAATTATAAACTCCCTGAAGTAAATGGTAAACACTTTTGCAATCTAATATTGTTATACTACTGGTCATAACGGGAGATAGATAAATGAAGAGATAACCCCCAGGTAACAATTTTCTCGTTTCATACACACACACACATTCACAAACTGCAATCTCGATTTGATCATTGTGCAAAACCATACTTATCGTATCAACTTCGACGTCACCTGTTACGTGGGTGTTGTATAATAATGAAAACGTAATATTGACAGTTAGTAGAAGGAAGTACAAAAACAAGCCCTTAGGTGGGAATTCTGGAAGGAAGCCTAGATAGTTGAAGTGAGAACAGTGTGGAGATGGGTAGTAGGACGATCGGCGGGCAGTGTGGCAAAATAGTGAAAAATTAAAGTGTTTAACACGTTTTATAATTAGCCGGTAATTATTCTTTAAGTACTTTGTTGTTAATTGTTCTATGTAATCTTATGATTGTGATGATTATAGACGTTTCATGATAATAATTCTGTATATGTTTAGCCTTCATTGTCTTATGCTCAGGGGCGTATATTTTTCTAACGTAAAATTGGTACAATTATTATTAAAGATTGCTCATTATTTATTACATGTTACAATGTATGTATTGTCGTGACTGCCCAGATATTGCAACAACAACTCCTTTGTTTCACATTTAACTTGTTTTGTTCTGATTACGTTGATCGAAAAGCAAGTAATAAAGCATTTCTTGCGGTCACTTTATGTCATACGCATGTAAGAGCTTTGTTGAATTTACTAACATTTTCGCCCGTGAGGAATGAATCTGTAAAAAGAATTATTAAATACAAAAAAAAGAATTGCTAAAACAGATTTTCCGAAATCTCAACTCATAGCTGGATTGCTTCCCGTATGGGACTCCAGTACTTTGAGTCATTGTTATTTATCTGTTATATATATTTGTATGAATTCTTATTGTGAATTTTATTGTATTTACTTGATGTTCTCCATGCATTGTATTATGTCTCAGGAGAAATGAAGCATATTATTATTGTTATTATTATTACCTTCCGGCCCTGCCGGCTAACTAACCCCAAACCTCTTCAGTTTTACTTGGAAGTGTGTATGTCAAATTCGAGTGAGGTGACATTTAGTGACACATTAAATGAGTCGGGCGTTATTTATCATTATCAAAGGTTCTTAATGTATGCCTTTTATTATCGGTTGTTTTGTATTTATATTTGGGTAGTTAGAGCAACGATCGTGGGTTTCTTTGCCATGCTCTTTCCCCACAGGAGCTCTAGGTGAGCCTGGCACTCTCATTTTATGTTAAATGGTTGTTAATGTTTCTGTTGTTCTTTCTATGTGTCACTTGTTTAATTTGAAGCCTGTTGTACGTAAATAATAAAGTTAGGTGTATTTACTCTGCTTTTGTTTTATAAAATTAAACCACACTTCCCCTCTTTAAAGTTAGTAGCCAGCGCCTTCCGGTCAATAAAACATGTATACAACGTAGGTATTCTTTATGACGATCCCATATTTCTGGCCACAACTACGTTTATATTTTTTTCGATCGAACCCGGGGTTGTTATACTACATCATATTTCCCTCAGTGTATAGAAAAAACATCAACACTGTTAGCCGCTGTTGTAAAATTATTTTCAGGTGTAATATAAAAACATCTAATTTCAAGGAACGATTTTAGTGATTATCTTTGATTTAATTTATAAAGGTATTTCAAGTTTTGGTGCTCTCTATTCATCGACTAATCCTCGGAGAAGTGTCCCATTGTCTTCCGATAATTTCTTGAAAAGAAACAAGGAACTAAATCGAACTCTGCACGTGTAAGTTGAAACAATAGAACCTTTAGATCAGATAACGTCGGTCTGAAACTGTCTCACTTGGAAATTGGAAGGGGAAATAAGGTTTTTCTTATCAGGTTTGTAATTGGGGCGAAAGTTTGTGGTGGTATAGGCCGTGGTTATAGAAAATCTCTTTTTATTTGACGACACATTACTTCGTCTTTAGTTTTTACACTAAATCATCATAAAAATGCACCAAGACGGATTGGCAGAGGTTCCAACTAAAATCGAGTAGAACAAGAAAGAAAGAAACGTAATTAAGAAAATGAAATCCACATCGGTTCATAAACAAGCAAGAGTAAATCCTATACGTCCATATTTTAGTATTTTTTTTTTGTAAAATTGTCATTAAAAATGACATTTTATTTTTAATTCATTGATAAGTGAACTTTTATAATGTTACGTGTCAAAAACACTTTTAAGTACTAGTGTTAAAAATAAAATACTATATACTGTATAGTAATATGCATTCTTCTCAAGGTAATAGAAAGCTGCATTGATAAATTTAGAAAGTATATATTAGAGAAGTAATCGAGGAAGTATTCAGTTTAACTGCAATACTATCGTTGACGTCACCTGATGACGTTGGTGTGAAGGTAGAAGGGTTCTCTAAAACAATTGCAGCATTAGAAGAGGTACTGGTACTAGAAATAATTCTCTTAGCAATTTTACTTTTATTTGTAATAGAATCCTCGATGTAGCCATCAGCTACGTGTAATGATGAAATATTGTATCATACATTTGTTAAAAAATATCACTTTTAACACTTGTATCATAAGTAACTATTTTATCTGTTACAAAAGCTGTTTCATCTATCAGAACTCTGTAGGTATATGAAAAAATAAAAAGATTTACAGAATATTCTACAAGTGAAACATTTAAAGCACTTTTACGAAAAATGCATTACAGTATTCTAAATTTGAATGAATGTAATAGATTATTGTCAAGATTTTTAAAACCCAACCCTTCATCTCTCCAGCAACAAACTTGCATTAAGAACTTTGAAAATTTCTCAACCCTTGCCAATGGCTGCAGGGATATTTCAGAAACTCACGCAATATTCTAATTACCCCTCGATGGAAATCTAAATCAGATTAAGAGAACTCTATCATTAATACATAAAAGGCGAATTCTCGTTAAAGATATTTACATAAGATTAACCAGAGAATTGCCAATACGTCGAGATTTTCCACGGAGAGCGGTTTTTGTTCGACCTAGAAGCAGGTATTTTAAGTAAATTCCTTTTGGCATTTCTAGTACATCTAAGTGCGAAGTAGTCAGTGGCGGTCCGTTCCGTCTTGACATAAAGGAAACACTTCTTCAATATACATTAATACTAAAAATTTTACAGAAATACCTACTTGTTTATGAGATAACTATTTATATTACCAAAAAAAGGTTAATATGGGAGAAATGGTAATATGGAACCCTGATCTTAATACGAAATCCTTACTTAATTGAACACTTTTTGTATAAGGAGCAAATGTGTATCACTAGTCATTATCTAGCCCCATGCATATAATAACATAGAAGGATTCCTAAACCACATCAATGGAATAAATCATCGAAGGTTCATAGCAGACGACTTGGATGAGAATTTAGTAGATGTGGTAACAGTGTGCACCAGATGTTCCTTCTTCTTTTTTGGACACAAACTGAAGGAGTAGTTATAGATTAACAATTGTCCCGTTTTGACAATTATGTATATGGAAGCTTTCAAGAAAAGTGCCTAGCCGTCAGTCTAAGTGTTGGTACAGACTTGTTGACGATACATTCATTATCTGGTCCTAAGAATACAACAATATTCCTGGGCCATATCAGTGGAATTCACCTGGATATTAGCTTCGCCATGCAAATTGAAGAAAATAGTACCTTGACATTCCTAGACTCGTTGTTACGAGAAAACCGAACGGCACACTAGAGTACAGTGTTTATAGAAAGCCAACGTTGAGTCTCACCATCCAGTCCAGAAATTTAATATTTTCAATACGTTAGTATTGCCACGTGCTGTATCGGAGCCGAAAAATTTGGACGAAGAACTACAGCATCAATAGTCTAGCCTTAGGGGAAATGTATGCAAAAACAGGAATATTAAACGAATCATTAAAATGATACATAAGGAGCAGAAACAAGATAAATACCTGGCAACAATACATATACAAAGATGAACCACTAACAGCAGAAAATGAGTCTGAAATATCTCAAGGTAGATAGGAGTAGCTTTTCCCAATATGAGCAAAGATCTCCAAGGCCCTGATGTTACAGCATCTCGTATACATGCCAAAAAATATACGTTGGACAAACAAAGACACACATACCAATTTAAAGGAGCACAGGTATTATTACAGAGAGGCAATAGAAGTCCAGATGAATTGAAATAGTTTCAATAATGGCAAGCATAAAAAATTTTGAGAAATGATTCCCACAAAAATTAACTAAAAACTATTCATTGAATATATCCAAAAAAAAAAACAGGGTTAAACGGTTAAACTTATAACGTTCAACCAATTTTATTGCATGAATCGTTCAAAGGGTCATTTTAGATGAAAAACCGCAGAGTGCTATTAAATTAGAGGGTGCAAATTGAAGATAGAGAAAAAATCTTATTTTTTGCTTTCCCTTTTACATTTTTTAAATAAGTCATTTCGATGAGAAATTCAATTCTCTACAAACATTTTTTTTATGAACTATGCCGAAATTTTGCTTCGTTTTCGTGGTACATTTAAAAACTGCAAAAGTGAATTTTCACCCCTATCTTCAATTTCAATCCTCTAATTTAATAGCACCCCGCGGTTTTTTCATTTTTAATAACCCTTTGAATAAGTCATGTGATGAAAATCCCTGAACGTCTTATTTCCTTCCTTTTGTGCAAAAAATGAGAATTATAACGTACATATAAGGGTAATCTCTACGAAAATCGAAAAATTGGCTAAGTTTGAGCGGCCATATGTCAGTCAATTTTCATCCAAAAATACTTTACCTCCTCTTGTTTTGAAGGAAATTTTATCTACTTTTTTTTCTATGAAACAATGCCTATACCTATCTTTACTCAAAAAAAGTATATAGCAAAAAAGTAAAGAAAATCGAATTTTTTACTTTATTTCAAATTGCTTATTAACGATTTTTTTGCATAAAATTTTCCTTTTAATATTTTTAAAAAAGCTATTTCGATGGGAAATTCAATTTTCTAAATAATATTTCCTATGAACTATAGCGAAATTTTGCTTTGTTTTTCGAGCTACATTTAAAAAACTGAAAGGGGTGCATTTTCTCCCCTATCTCCAATCTCCACCTTCTAATTTAATAGCACTCCAAGATTTTTTAATCTAAAATGACCATTTGAACGATTCACGTAATAAAATATCTTGAACGTTATAGTTCCTTTCAAAATCCTCTATTAAGTAGCCTACTAGTGCATAAAGCAAATATAACTAATTTAATCTCTAGTTTCAGAGTTCATTCTGAAGAGCGCGATATTTCAACCTTAAATTATTAAAAAAAAAATGTGTTTGGGATTTCTATATTATTGGAAATATTGATATTTTGAAGACAGTTGGAATGCTTAAAATATATGTTTTTGGTGATCCATTTATTCGGATATGAATATACATACAATTAAACACATACCGGGTGATTCAGTTTGATATTCGCGGCCTTGTATCTCTCTTATTTTAACAAATAGCTATAACAAACTCTAAATATTTTAAAATCGCCCCTCAAACTCTATAAAACGACATTATTATATCGTCTCGATGGTAACATATGTCAAAATTGCTATAGTCAACTGTTTTTGTTCAAATGGCACACTATATATATATTTTTTTTGCGTTCAGCTATGTACAGAAGTCTATAGTTTCATTAGAAATATTGCTAGAAAAACAACAAAAAAGATGAAGCTTTATTCTGAAAAATGATAGCCAGCCGCGGAAACAACTGAATTTTGACGTTTCTAAATAACGGCTTGTCAAAATAATTGACATTTTATACCTAACTATTCTATATACAGGGTAGGAAAGTACCGATGGTCTATCTGAAGTTACGTGAGAGCGATAAAGTAAGCCATAGAAATCCATGCGATAGAGAACGATGGCTATAATGAAGGCGTGTCATAGTCACCGCCCGTTTCGCCCTTCCACAAATAAGATCCACTTCATATTTGTGGAAGGGCGAAATCGGCGTTGACTATTAGACGCCTTCTTTATAGCCATCCTTGTCTATCACATGGATTTCTATGGCTTACTTTATCGCTCTCACGTAACTTCTGATAGACCATCGGTACTTTCCTACACTGTATAACTAATTATAACATGAATACTTATAGTAACCAAGAAAAACTAGATATGATTTTAATTTATGGAGAGGGCCGAAAGGACGCTAAAGCCAGGTATTTATACCAACATCGTTTTCCGCAGAGACAACCTCCATCAGATAAAATTTTCGGAAAATAAGCCAGGAATTTGGAGGCAGATGGAAGTTTTCAAAAGAAATACAGAAGGGCAAGAGACGAAGAACATTCGATAAAGATGTTAAATGGCCTGCTAGACTTCCGGATCTCACTCCTATAAATTTCTTTCTTTGGCCTTGCCTAAATGATATTGACGACCTTAAAAACAAAATAAAAATAGAATGTCGGAGATTAAATGAAGAAACACTAGAATGTGTGTGTAACAAGGGAGCAGTGATAAACGGAGCTATTCTGTGTTTGGAAGCAAATGGAGGTCATTTTGAACATTTGAAATAAGTATCATTTTAAATTGTTGTATTATTATCGTATTAAAAATAAAATATGTTATTTTAAAAAACATGTTTCCGCAGCTGGTTATCATTTTTCAGAATAAAGCTACGAAAAGTACTGGGTTCATCTTTTTTGCTGTTTTTCTAACAATATTTCTAATGAAACTATAAACCTCCTTACATAGCTGAACGCAGAAAAAAAAATCTTCCAGAATTGATAAAAAAATATATAGTGTGCCATTTGAACAAAAACAGTTAACTATAGCAATTTTGACATATGTTAGCAAGTAGACTATCTAATAATGTCATTGATAGAATTTGAATGGCGATTTAAAAATATATAGGGTTTGTTATAGCTATTTGTTAAAATAAAAGAGATACAGGGCTGCGAATACCAAATTGAATCACCCGGTATATGCAATTTTATCAAGGCCAACGTGTCTGAAATATAACAAAATCATTTCAGACAAAAATAATCAGAAAAATTCAATTTTAAGAAATCGACGAAAATTTTATATTTTGTGAAATAACAAAAATATAGTGTATAACTTTTATATTTCTGGAGACTATAGCTTGTGTCATCAAGTAGGTACATATTGAAAATATGTGGCGTCTATTGGCAAAAATAGTATAATGTGACTATTATACTGTACTGTACTTGAAGTTATTGAAGAATAACAAAGGAATGTTTCATATTATTATCTTTTCCTTCTGATATATTTACCCTTTTTATTACTACTCTATCTTAAACTTAACGTTGTTGTTCTTTACGTAAAAGAAAATTAGACAAACTATATTTGTCTGGTATGATGGAATGCATGGCATATTATTATTAAGCGTGAATTAATATTTAGTGTACTTGACATATTTCATTAGAGAAATAGATGAAGGCCAAGATACTTCCTGAAATAGAAATTTAGTGCCAATTATCGCTAGCCATAAAATTCTGTTTCGATTAGTAAATGAAGAAGTTAACGAGAAATGAGATACACTTAACAATACATTAATAGCTAATGGGCATAAAACATTTAATTATTGTTGTGGCCAGAGCGAAAATCTGTTAATCAATGTCCATAACAGGAAGCATTCGAGTGACTTGAATTAATATTAATAGTGACAATTTAAAGTAAAAACGAAGGTGAGCAGGTGTGTCCTGTGACAGTAATTTAGGGGAAAATATAAATCCATAAATAAATATTGACATATATCTCTTTTTTTTTATTTACATTGGGATTTATGTCCGAACAAATGGCGCGGAAAATATATCGACCTACAAATATTACGTATCGTAATAATAAATACTGTGAACTGTTGTAATTTAATAGATATCGTCATTGTGCATATACGGAATGTCGTAACGTTCTAAAACTGTACAAGGGATATTAAGGCCATGAATAAGTAAAAAAAAAGTAGCAAAGATTTTGTTTTTGTGCAAGTGAGAATGATTAGTGTTCTATTCTTCTTTGCACATTTTAATGAATAACGGGTAAATAATCCCAGCTATAAAAAAACAAGATTAAACACTTAAAGGAAAAAACAGATTCTTTAAAAATCAGTACCCCCTCAAAAAAAATCATCAAAATCATTGGCTCATACATTTTTTTTCTGTACATAAAATATTGTTTGCATAAAATTTAATTTGATCCTTTTAAAAAATAATAGAACTGTATCGCAAAAAAGTTTCGAGATGAAATAGTGACATAAACTACCTTTTGTGGAAGACGTAGAATTTACTTGCTTATATAGCTATTGTTTGTCTGTCTTTCTCTCTCGATTTCTAAGTGTTACCTTTATTAAATACCTATTTTAGTTTTATGGAAATGGAATCGACGATTCTATGTAGGTTAACAAAAAAAAAATCGGTTTTATTCCTACTTCAAACTTTAATTACTTTTTTCTCAAAACTTGAAGACGGTGGACACAATTTCTCAAAAACTAATGCACCGATCTTATTGAAATTTTGCACACTTTTCCTAGATAGGATTGACTAGTGATTAAATGAAGGTTTTTTTTTTCTTTGATCACAACTTATTTTAGAAGTCAATGAACGGTGTAAATTTTACCGATAATTGTACGTTTTTGCATACAACTCTCAAAAACTCAGATTTCAATTTTGATTTAATCTTTCGTTCAATCACGAGCTATAATCACCTACTAATAGAAAATATTTGGTTCTTTTATTTCGGATGAAGCTATCATGACTTATCCTGACCACCCACCACAGGATACTTTTTGCTGAGGGGTCCCAGCAGCAGAATTTTCAAAATTTTTAAATATTGTTTAAATGTTGCACTTTTATATGTCTAAAACCTTGAACAATAGTTATTTATTGTATACGTGTTTTAAGTAGCATTTTATCCACGCAAGAATGTTTAATATTCTTAAGTGGATAAAAGACAATTAAAACACGAATGCAATACAACGTTTTATCCATAATCACAACACAATAATATTTGTGGAGTCAGAAATATTGGAATTTAATAAAAAATTATTCGCACGACTTAATATTTCTTACTAGTACTCAATGAAACGTGGTGGGTTTTGTTATACCTACTGGTTACTGTTGTACGTTGTTTAATATCAATTGTATAAAAACAGTTCTATCTGAATTTGGTAAAAATGCTAGAGAGTAATTGTGTTCCTGTAGTTTTTGAAGAAGCTCAAGAAGCAATTTTCCATTTATTTCCAGTGAAATCCAGGGAACATTACGAAAATGTGTTCGCCGAATTTAACGAATGAAGGGAAAAAGCGGAGAGTAATAACAATAAATGAAGAAGTCATGCTATCATATTTTTTAAATTTGAAGAGAAAATATGCAATTTCATCTATGTGTTCGAAGTATTCGATGTTGAAGGATACTATAAAGATCTACAAAAATATAGATATTGGAAAATATAATAAGCTTACTGCTTATTTGAAGAGTGAATTGAGAGGATGCAAAGCCAAAAAGCTGCAGTATTGGAAAGAGCACATATTGAAGAATTTTTGACTGGAGCTTCCTATAAAGAATATTTAATTTACCTCTTACATGTTGTTATTTTAGATTGTACTAATAATGAGGGTTTCTGGTGCCTGTCGATTTTGCGTAAATGCTGTTGAAATATGCAGAAAATATTTTTCTCTGCGCCCAATTCGCCTAACACAAGACATATTGTTTTTAAGACACATCAATCAAAAATGTACTTCTCAGCCTGTTGGAATTAACACATTGGCGAAGATACCCACAATAGTTGCTTCATTCCTGAATATCGCAAATCCCGAAACATATACTGATCATTGTATGAGACCCACTTCAACAACTTTATTGGCCAATAAAGGTGCTGATTTTACAACTATCAAACGGTATGGTGAATGGAAGAGTTTTTCTGTAGCAGAAAGTTGAGTTGAGGAGCTATATCTAACAAACTTGATATTGCACGAAAAGTCCAAGGAAAATATAGCTGTTCCTTACAAGAAGAGACATCCGTAACTTGTACCAATTCTTCAGAAACTTCGACAGATGTTATGCGTTCCGAAAATGATAGTAACAATGCTACAAGGGTTAGTATTAACGGAAAGGAAGTTAAATGTGATAAAACAAAAAACGAAATGTCTATTACTATAAACGTAAATGNTTCGCAACCGTGGCGGGTTTTTGGTTTGGATTGGAAAGGTAGGTGAATATGATTGTTTCACCTCCTTTCCAATTCAACGGTCTCCGGCATATCCGTAGGCACAAGATTATGACTTCTAAGAATATACGGGGTGTTCTGAAATCCTGAAGCTCGCTCGAAGGGTGGAATACGACAAGCACATATTGAAGAATTTTTGACTGGAGCTTCCTATAAAGAATATTTAATTTACCTCTTACATGTTGTTATTTTAGATTGTACTAATAATGGTGGTTTCTGGTGCCTGTCGCTGCTGCGAATCGACAAATTTGAAAATTAGTGACGTACAGGACGTTGGCAGTTACCTACTTGTTTCAATACCTAACACCAAGACGGACATTTCAAGAAAATTTACAATTATAGAAGAAGGATTTTGCGTAGATGCTGTTGAAATATGCAGAATATATTTTCTATATCTAACAAACTTGATATTGCAAGGATAATCCATAAGAAAATATAGCTGTTCCTTACAACTTCGGCAGATGTTATGCGTTCCGAAAATGATAGTAACAATGCTACAAGGGTTAGTATTAACGGAAAGGTGAAGTTAAATGTTATAAAACAAAAAACGAAATGTCAATTACTATAAACGTAAATGTTAATGTGAATAAGTAAATAAATTTAATTTGATTTATTATAAGTAAAAATATAAGTAAGGTTACATCTACCCTTTATTGAAATAAAAAAAGAATAAGCAGAAAAATAGGTTCTACCTGTTTAAAATAAGCAGTATCACAATACTGAAAAAAAAATTTTTAATAACACTACCGATTTGTTTCGACTGATTTATCCTTTAGCTGTAACTAGTTATGACAAGATTTTACCTCATCATTGACGAATATTGAATACTGTCAAATAAAAGTATTCATTCATGAATATTGTTTACATAAATATTATACTGAATATTACTTTGGAATACACTGTATTCAAGTACCTAGTGCCGAGCTCTGTGTGTAATATCAAAAATTATTTACAAAAAAATTACTTCAATGCGAAATTCATTTTAAACCATCTAGTTGGCACATGTGGCGCGACGTCGAATCCGCCACTGAAGAATCGTTAATACGATGCAGAAATTAATTCAATCCAAAGAGGTAGATCGACTTAATTAAACGGGTAGAGGCTCAAATTGAGCTCGAAATGAATTAGCACCGCGACGCCGATTACCTTTTTACAACAGACGTAATTTCAGTAATTTCCAGTGCCTTTGTGCCGATGAGTTAATAAATAGTCTCGAATAATTCGACTTTAATCTAAGCAAATTAACGAGGAACTTGTTTCGCTCGCGTTCATACGATTTAATAAATTGTTCCCGGCTCGGGCTCTACAGGATGTCCCAATCTCGTTGGCATTTAACGTTACTAGGAATTATTCATCTGCAGAATTATTAAGTAGACTACACAGTCCCACAAAAATATTTCTGTACCAAAGACATGATTACATAGATTTTGTGTATTTGCACTTGTATTTACCATTTAAGCGAATGCTTTTATCACTCGCTGTTGAAATTGGTAAGAGTATTTGAAAGAGACGGCACTACCAATCGAGTTTATATTCTTTGCTTCTCAGTTTTAGACATTTGACTATTTTTACTCAAATAAATCAATTATTTAAACATAACATAACTTTTCAATGGAGTTCGTTGGGGCACCATCGCGCACTTTCTGGAAAAGTTTTGGTGCAACCACTTGTGTACAATCAAAGAGTCGTGCATTGACACAACCCTTTGATTGTATATCAGTGGTTGCAACAAAATTTTCCCAAAAGTTGAATAGGTCGTGGCCAAAATCAACTGCTTGGCCACCACATTCTTCTGGTCTTAATACTTGCCATTTTTACAATAAAGGCCTAGTTTGATATATTCCAATAAATAATGTGGAAAACCTCGAGGTTCGTATAAAGAATGCTGTAAATGAACATTAGAGTGAATAAGTTCATGTATAATTTTTTTTAAACAAGTTTTTAGTGACGTCATTTTATTTTCGTATTCTTCTCACCAAACCTTTTCATTTGATACCTATATCATGGGGGTGCATAAAAAATAACTGGTCTGCAATCTTTGGGAGTCCGCCATATTGGATTTAGAACAAGGTCACTTAGCTAACCATACATTGTCATCCAAACTAAGCGCGTATGCAAAATTTCAGCTCAATCGGTTGGGGATAACTGTTTTAAAATTCAGTTGAAAAGTTTAAAGTTAAATAAAAGTTTGTAAAAATAATTTTAATCAAAGACTTTGTGCTTGTCTTGACGCAGGAGGTAGACATATTAAGAATAATATTTAAGTTATTAATAGTTTTTTTAATTGTTTAATTTTAAATATACGTTCTACACATAATAAATTTTGTTGATGCTAAGTATAAAATTAGTAACTTATTTGTTTATTTTTTTTACTTTAAAATAATTAATTTAATCTAATTTTCTCGTTTATTATTAATCATATAAAAACTGCAAAGAGAAAAAAAACAATTAAATAAATCAATAGTTGTAGGTAATCTATATTATGCTAGTATAAGCGGCAATACGCATTGTAGCAGCAGAAATACGCTACATCTATGGTCACGCCGTGTGCCGCTCTATGCTCACGATACACAATGTTATTGACTACTATAGAAACACGTGCCATTCACTCGATCAAGCAAAACGTTAAACTCACTCAGACACGCACAAACGACACGGCTAACGTCCTTTATCAAAAAACCTAGATTGTTCACCGGCATACCAGGTAAACACAGGGTGCCATTAGTGATATATCGAATAAATTGATCGATGCGAAGCTTCAGATCAGAAGCAGACATGTACATGTGAATGTGAAGCAGTTGATAGTTCGCCAGCCATCTATTAAAAACTGCGACCATTTTAGACTATGACCTCGGTGAATGTTGAACGGTCATTTTCGTTTTTGAGATGTTAAAACGTTAGACTTAAGGTATTGAAGAACACTGTTTGACTTTATTTAATAAGATGTATTGAACATTATTTGAATTACGTTAATACCTTTAAAAAAATGCAAGAACTAATTATATATTATGAAAATAAATAGTAAAAAGAACAAATATTTTTTATATAGAAAAACAACAATTATGTATAGTGAATATGTCATGTCAATGGCTTTAAACATTGTCTTGCCAAAATAGTAGAAATTTGAAAATATCTCCAAAAATAGTTATTGCAACCCTAATAAGGCTTATATGGTTTGAAAGAGAATTTAAATGTATACAAGTAAGAGCAATAAAATACAGGGTGTTCCATTTAAATTAAAAAAATTAATGCTATTTGACTTTGCCAAAATGTAACAGCAAGGATAAAACGCTTGGTATAATATTTCTGAATTTAAGTATATACCATAGGTTAACATCGTCTAAGTGCTTCACGAATAACAAAAATCAGCTTGATATCAATTTCCTGGAAAAAAGTTGCAGTTAATTTTTTCCATAAAAAATTTCTATCGCGAAATCTATTACTCCTAGTCATAGAGAATGTTACACAAAACTACCCTAAAATTTTCCTTAGAATCCGAAAATGCAATAATATACAGGGTGTTCCATTTAATATAATGAAGTTGGTATCGACTTCCGGTATAAACAGAAATGCTGGTGAGATGCTTCTAGATGTAGTTGTTGTGTTCGCCAGTACTTTGCTAGTGGGACACCCTGTACATGTTTTTTAGAACAAATGTCTCATAACCCAGTTCATTTGAATACTACTTGATCTGACATCACTGAAATTAAGTAGTATAATTTTTCTAAATGAAATAATTAACAGAACACAAAAATAAACCGGGAACTACCTAATAGGCTATTTAATATATTCAAAAAACAGGGTTAAAAGGAAGTGCTATTAAATTAGAGGGTGGAAATTGGAGATAGGGGTGAAAATACACCCCTTTCAGTTTTTTTAATTGTAGCTCGAAAACAAAGCAAAATTTTGCTATAGTTCATAGGAAAAATTATTTAGAGAATTGAATTTCCCATGGAAATAGCTTATTTAAAAAATTTAAAAGGAAAATTTTATGCAAAAGAATCGTTAATAAACAATTTGAAAAAAAAGCAAAATATTCGATTTTCTGATTTTTTTACTATTTTGCCTCTAGTTTTTTTTTTGAGTAAAAATAGGTATAGGCATTGCTTCATAGAAAAAAAAGTAGATAAAATTTACTTCAAAACAAGAGGTTGTAAAGTATTTTTGGATGAAAATTAACTGATATATACCCGCTCAAACTTAACCAATTTTTCGATTTTCGTCGCGTTTACCCTTATACGTTTTAATTCTCATTTTTTGCAAAAAAAGGAAGGAAATAAGACGTTCAAGTATTTTCATCATACGACTTGCTCAAAGGGTCATTAAAAACGAAAAAGCGGGGTGCTATTAAATTAGAGGGTTTAAATTGAAGATAGGGGTGAAAATGTACTTTTGCAGTTTTTGAAATAGGTATAGCACGAAAACGAATCAAAATTTTGGTATAGTTCATAGGAAAAATTTTGTAGAGAATTGAATTTCTCATGGAAAAGCCTTATTTAAAAAATATAAAAGAAAATTTTATGCAAAAAATCGTTAATAAACAGTTTTAAAGAAAGCAAAAAATAAGAATGTTTTCAATTTTTGTGGTGGGAAGTAGTTATACAAGTCAGAATTGAAATTTTGATTTTAAAATTTTATATTAGCACATTATTTGAGATTATAAACAGATTTTTTGTGTAAAAATGTTGTGTAAAATAATAAATAATGGTACTTCTCTCTTGAGTATTTTCATGCTTTTTTAATTTATGAGCACCCTATATATCTAATCTAAGATGTTTGTACGATAGTCTCATTTTTTCGAGGGGTAGAACTTTTATAAAGAGTGACATTTTTCGAAAAAGTCAAAAACAAAAGAGTTTCTCCTCTTGTCAATTCTAATCAAATCAAATCAAATCAAATCATTTATTGGTGTCTATACATTAAAATGTTTACACAAGTCAAAGAAAGAAAAACACGAAAGATACAACATATAAGCAATACTACACTAAAGCTAAAAAACAGATTCAGATAAATATAACGTAAACAGCATAAAAAAGTGAATATTACGAACATACATTAAATATCTAAAAATTGGTCAGCAAGGAACTCATCAAAATTGTAAAACGCTTTCCTCTTAAGATATTTTTTAATTCTGGCCTTAAAACAATCTGAATTTAGTGATCGAATCTCAGATGGTCTATTAAAGAATTTAATGCAAAAATAATTTGTGCCATCTCTGGATTTCGCTAATCTATGAAATTTAGGCCTAATATTGTGTCGCTCTCTTGTATGATGAAATTGAAAATTTGGTTGTCGAACAAATCTATTCTGATTATTTTTTATATAAATGAGACATTCAAATATGTAAACTGACGGCATTGTAAGAATATTTAGCAGTTTGAAGTGCTTCCGACAATCATCTCTGTATTTTATTCCAGCCATAATTCTAATACATTTACGTTGTAAACCAAAAATTTTATCACTGTGGGACGAATGACCCCAGTTCAAAATTGCATAAGTCATGGTGGCATGAAAAGTACCATAATATGCAGATATGAGTACAGGCTACACGATCCAAATTACGCAGTAGGAAAATATTCTTAGATAAACGTGCGGATAAATCATTGACATGTTTTTCCCAACTCAATTTAGTGTGAAGGTAAACTCCAAGAAATTTAATGCTACTTGAGTTATCACAAGTATTGATATGGCGAAGTGTAAAAAGCAAAGATTGAGTTTTGTCAACATTTAAGTTGAATCTATTAGCAATAAACCAGTCCTTTATCAGCGGCAGCGTGTCCACTGAATCCTCTGTGAGTTTAATTATGTTATTATTTGACTTTAAAGCGGTAGTATCATCGGCAAATAAAATAAAATCAGTAGTTATATCACAATTTGGGAAATCATTGATGTAGATAAGAAATAGAATAGGGCCCAATACTGAGCCTTGGGGAACTCCATGAACAATTTTTGTTAGGTGTGAAGGACAAGAATTATAAAAAACATACTGAGTTCTGTTCGATAGATAAGACTCAATAAGGGACACGCTATTGTCATCAACATTGTAAAATTTTAGTTTATTTAAGAGAATTCTGTGGGACACAGTCAAATGCCTTAGTCAAATCGTAAAAAATTCCACTGACAACATTGTTTGATTCGAAACTGTTTAAAATAATTGTAGTCAACTGGTTAATAGCTAAAGTTGTTGACCATTTGTTCCTAAAACCGTATTGACTAGAATGGAATAAATTATTGTTTTCAAAATATTCTGCAATTTGCATTTTTAAGGCAGTTTCGAAAACCTTTGCCAGAACAGAAATAAGAGATATTGGTCGATAGTTAGATACATCATCTTTCTCACCTTTCTTAAAAACGGGAATAACCTTGGATAACTTGAAAGCTGTAGGAAATACGTTGGAGCTAATACATTGATTAATTAGTTTAAACAGTGGAAAAATTATAATGTTCTTAAGAGTTTCCAAGATTGGAACATTCAAATCGTAAGCATCTTTGCTTTTTTTTATTTTTAAGTTATTTAGAATAGTCCTTCCTTCATTTAAAGACGACTCTCTGAATTTAAAAGTCGTTTGTGACCTCGGGGCAGTCAAAAACTCGGAAGGTGACTTGTTGGGAAGCGGGAGCTCACTCAGAAGACGCTCTGCAATATTGGAAAAATAAATTAAAGTCATTAGCGTTTAATGAATCGCTTACAGGTGAACTGCGGTCATTTTTATTTTTTATGAGATTCATTGGCGCATTTTTTGGCTTTAGATAATTCCAGACGATACTTATTGCGATAGGAATTGAAGGTTTCCCTGGACATGGGGGGTTGGATGCTGACAATTCACGTCTCTTAAGAAATTTAATTTTTCTCTCATAGTGACAAGCTCTTGAGTAAACCAGGCAGTATTACTAGATTTGAAATTATGTTGCGTTTTAGTTTTCATTGGTAAACAGACCTCAACCGCATCGAGTAACACCTTAAGAAAAAGTTCCACCTTTATGTCTATATCAATACATGTATCACTAACAAAACTCCAATTGGTTTCCTCAACTTTATTATATAACAATCTTAAGCCCTGATCTGTAGTAGGTCTGTAGTTTATTATGCCATGATTGTTACTGACACTGAAGCGAGAAAAATTAAAATGAATACCGGTATGATCTGATAACTTTGTGTCGATTACAGTTGCCATAAAATTAGTATTAATGTTGGTAAAAATATTGTCTAAGCAAGAGTCTTTTCTTGTGTTCTGAGATACAACTTGTTTCAAACCGAAAGATAGAAACGTATTGATGAGAAGAACTGTGTTTTTCTCCATTGTATTAAATTTAACATTGAATCCGCTGGCCACTATGAGATGAACTTTTTTTCTATATTTAGTTCCTATATTTATTTCGGGTTCTTGGCTTGGAGGGAAATAAATTTCCTAGATAATCTTGTAACCAACTTTGATCATTTATTTTCAAATACAGTTTTACAACAACTCTGATGCTATTACTAATGATTCGTGGTATTTTTGTCGTAACAATAAAATGATTTTTGTTTACAAGTGGTGGTTTCACATCTGCCATGGACACCGATCGTGTTCCCACTGTACCGGACCCGGGCGTCCCTCTCCCTCGTACACTCGCGCACATCTCCTCACTAACTTCTATCGCACCACCACCCGGCACACCACCACACAAAACATATAGGTAACTAACTAAATAGGGCATCACAACTATATTAATTTTATTAAGATTGAGTCTACTTAATAACAAATTCAGTTTTTCTAAGTATACATTAAAGTCACCCTTAGGAGACCTGTATATGGTTATTATAATACAACTATTATATTCAACACTCGCCATCTCAAACAGGGATTCCTCACACAAGTACATATCATTAAAAGAGATCGGCGAGCACACAACATTGCTTTTAGCCAGAATACATACCCCACCATGGAGAAAATTCGATCTACAAAATCCAGACACAACTCTGTAACCATCTACCATCAAAGTATCCAATTCCAAACCAGTCAGCCAATGTTCATTTAAGCAAATAAAGTCGAAATTTTTATTATTAGAAAATATCTCAAGTTCAAGTGTTTTGTTCCTAACGCTTTGTATATTTAAGTACAAGAGATGAACTATGTCATTTGTTATTTTAAGAGATGATATTCTTGAAGGATGTTTTCCTAAATTTATGTTTCCTTCCGGATGTCCTTTACTCGAAAATCCTTGGATTCTTTTTCTTGAAAATTGAATTTGAAACGTCTGAACGCAACTCCCGCTGGCCAAAAATCATTATCATATACATTGTCCTTGTATTCAAATTTAACCCCAACCTGAAAGCACTTGCAGTCTTTACGAGTGTCATCATATTTTGTAGGAAATTTTTTGACGGTAATATCTTCATCAGCAAGTGTGAGTTTATTTTTAATATATCTCCCAATCATATCCTCTGTTACGTAGTCTCTAACTCTAGATACGAACAACCAAACTTTCTTGTCACTCTTGTCATTTCTTCCCGCAAAATTGTTGGAACATTCAGAAGTATTATTGGCTGCGGTGCCAATATTAACCTGCCTACGCCTGGGCCTGTTAGATGTTTGCGTGATTGAACCGAGTTCACGGGTGGAATCTTTCTTTGCAATTTGACTGTAAGTTGGGTTGCCAGTATCTGCTTGTACTTCANAAAAAATGTATGTTTTTATTTTCTTTCTTGCATTTCCGATACTGATTTAGACATTCTTTGCAACTGCAAATAATTGTTAATAAAAACGCCAAAGTTTTAAAAATAAATAACTATAAATCCACTGTAAACAACTTTTTAAAACACTCCAATACAGCTAACGGCAACAATGTTTACAAAATGGCTATTATATGATTTAACGTAACGTCACTAACAGAAACCACGCGGAGATAAAATATGTTCGGAAGTATTCAGGCTTCATCGGTAATGTATTTAATTCGCAGATAAAAACCGTTCATAGGAGCAGCATCATTTTATGGGCAAAATAATCAAACATTCTATTTTACTCTACAAAATTTATATATCCTTAAAGTTTTGTATTTCATATTTATTCTGTTTATTGCCGAAATAATAGTAAACCTGAAAATATCATCTTACGTTGTCACACAGCTGTTCTGTTTGGAAATACGCATGCGTTCAGTCCCTTTAACTTGGATGTATCTCCATTCGTGTTGCACGAAGTAGCCTTATCTCTCTCAGTGTCGCATATGGGTTAGATATGTGCTATAACCATCCATTATCAAAGTATCCAATTCCAAACCAGTCAGCCAATGTTCATTTAAGCAAATAAAGTCGAAATTTTTATTATTAGAAAATATCTCAAGTTCAAGTGTTTTGTTTCTAACGCTTTGTATATTTAAGTACAAGAGATGAACTATGTAATTTGTTATTTTAAGAGATTATATTCTTGAAGGATGTTTTCCTAAATTTATGTTTCCTTTCGGATGTCCTTTTCTATTCTATCCGTGGACACACTCTATATACATTAATAAAATTTATTGTACTTAAATTCTCAGGTTTTTACTAAATTGTTTCATCAAAAAAGTAAAAAAAAATAAGATATTTCAATGAGAAATTCAATTCTTTACAAAATTTTTCCTATGAACTATACCGAAATTTTGCTTTATTTTCGAGCTACAATTAAAAAACTGAAAGGGATGCGTTTTCACCCCTATGTCTAATTTCCACCCTCTAATTTAATAGCACTCCGCGGTTTTTTCATCTAAAATGACCATTCGAACGATTCATGTAATAAAATATCTTGAACGTTTTTAAAATCCTCTATTCAATAGCCTATAACAAGATACACCCTGTGAAACTAATATTTCAACAATTCGTCAGTAATATTTACTCTAAATTACTTCCATGTCCCTCTCGTTAAAGCTAATACACAGTCCGAACTCTCTTTTTAATCTCCGCAGTCGGAGCGTTGCAATAGATCAGAGCTTATCTGCAAATCCTGACAGATTTGCGCTTTATATTCGGGCCGTGTTCGACGATGTACCCCGTTAGTCCGCGCGAAGCCGGCGCGGGGCCGGGGCGACAGCGCCGAATATGAAACTGATACAGCGATACCCTCTCAGGCGGGACAATGCACACCCTGAGCTTAGAGCGGTGACATAGTGAAAGGGTAAGTGCTCTTATTGTTTCAGGCTCACCTCTCCCTTTTCGCGTCCCTTTCGCCTCGGCCTGCGAGATACACACATACTCAAATATCGGGATAAATAATGGATGGCGACCCGAGACGAATAGGTGGATTACGCCCGTGTTTATTTTTGGCAGATTGCAGAGGGGTGGATTCGATTCCGCTTGCCTCGTAAATTTTCGCTTTGCCGGCACGCTTGTTGTGTGGTTTTTTTTATTTAACTGGGTATTTCCCACGCGGAAAGTATAATGATCGACGTTTTTTTATGTCATATCTGGCACCAAAAGAATATTTCTAAGAATGGTTTCAATAATATTATTTTTGCACTACCAGTACTACCACACCTTAACTTGATTTGTCGGCATTCACAGCCTATTTGTCAATGTCTCAATAATTTCTGAACTAATACTCATATCATAGGTTTCGAGGAGCATATCGGTCTTTTCTTCAGGAGAAACTCTGTAACTGTAAATTAAGTCCTCTGGACGGTATTTATATTTGTTGTGTGTACAAGGCGATCGATATATTTTTAACTAGTGGTGTTATATGGCTATGGTGGCTATAACTATTGCGTGATATATCTTGCGAAATATGGTTTTGTTGAAAACAAATGAAGATGGGTAATTAAATTTAAAAAACGGATTTGTGTTTTCAGTGGCTGATACTCAAATTGTTTTATTAATTTTTTAAACAAAATTGTTCCTTTTTATATTTTGGTATGTGTGCAAAAAACTCTGATAAGATAGTATAGTATAGAACTGCGTTCATTAGGGTAGATTTTTACAAATTAAAATTTTAGAAAAGTTACGTGATTATATATATTAAATTATAGAATTACCGCATCACTAGTTAGTGGCTCGTATTAGTTAGTATTACATTACTTATCTTTCCTTTCTTCTCTCCATAGTAATACAGTGAAAGTGCATAATTTTCCTGCACAAGAAAGTGACCAAAGCATTTACAAACCTTTAATTTATTTAATACCGTCCACTATAGCAATTTTTCATACACAAATACAGCATAACAAATGTATTATTAATACATTGTTTTAAGGAGGTAAGTGGATTTTACCGTAGAAGTGGAAGTTGCTATGGACAGTAAGTGAGGTAACTTACCTCCCTAGGAAAAAAAGCAATTTAGAGTTATAAATGCATATTTTATGAACAAACGAATATAAATATTTGATGAACATTACACTTTATTAATTATTATGAATGAATATTTATAATAATTGTACAGTTATTACATTTAGTAACATTTATAAAATCTGGATAATTATTCCCCTCGCGTTTACTAATTGTCACATTTTTCTCAAAATGATTC
>NW_019416990.1:0-790 GCF_000390285.2 Anoplophora glabripennis | reverse complement strand
TTTGGTTTTCATGTATGGGTAGCTCTCTTCCACAATAGAGTGTTAGCTTACGAAATGTACGATGAAAACCTTAACGCTCAGAGATATGTGAGAATTTTACAAGAAAATATTATTGAACTGCTGGACGATATGTCACTAGCTCAACGATATAATATGTTCTTTCAGCATGATGGTGCGCCTCCACATAATTCCCACATAGTTAGAGAATTATTAAATCATAATTTCGGGGACAATTGGATCGGTACGTACGGACCAAACAGGTGGCCGCCTAGGTCACCAGACCTAACCCCTATAGACTTTTATTTTTGGGGGGATGTTAAAGACAAAATTTATAAGTATAGAGCTAATAATGTCGAGGAGCTAAGGGAACATTTTGAAAACTATATTCAGCGGGTGTCAAATATTCACATTTACAATGCGACCCGTTCCATTGCCAAACGTTGTCAGTTATGTATCAACGAAAATGGCCGACAATTCGAGCACTTGCTGTGACTTTGTTATGTCATTTTTGTTTTATTGTTGTTTCTCTCATTTTATAGTTGTTATTTTTGTTTAGTTTATTAAGTAAAGATAAATGGATAATCTAATTAATTTTTTCTTTTAATTTTTTAGTCAGTCTTAATATAAAAATAATAATAGAAAACGAAGAGACCAATACTAAACAAATCTCATGGGCAACTGAAAAAGTATCTATACATTTTTTATATTTTTCTTCATTTAGGCAAATAAAAAGTATCTATTATTATATATGGCTGAAAAGGTAAAAAAAATGCTACTCAACGGGATGGCC